>NC_053119.1:39159721-39234721 GCF_010015445.1 Perca fluviatilis
TGAGACTGCATAAGCTTTGAAAACATGCACACACCATCTACTCCTCCACACACACTTTCACTGAGAGACTGTTTCCATACTTTTGGAGTAATGCTAAACTGTCAATATTACCAATGAATGTTAGTGTGAAAGTTTTAATTCCTGAAATGAGACGGTCACCACAGTACTCTTCAACTGAGTACTTTAGACTATTTATTGCCTACGGCCACCTCCTGTGGTGAATAGGTATGCTAGAGGTCTGCAAGCTGAGTCCATTTGGGCCAGATTCAAGCCTTTTTTATAAATTGTCTTTTTGAGAATAAGCACAAAACCAGAATAATACGTGCATATAAACGTAGTCACTAACATCAGATGTAATTCGATGTAGCAGTAACACTTGCTATTAAAGTGATTGCCATTTGTGCTGCTTATCTATGACGTCAAAGTGTTTTATTTCTATTTGTATAGGTATGTACATAGGGTGTCTGGTTTGTCAGCAGTTTGAATGAGGCAGATCTATAATTCCGTATTCTGCTCTGCACTATTGATGTCAGTTGTGTGAATGTGTTACAGAGGCCTGTTTGTTCTCTCAAGCTTGAAAGTATTCAGAGAGGACGGGCATGAATGGGAAAGCCGCACTGAAAGAGAGAGAGAGAGAGAGAGAGAGAGAGAGAGAGAGAGAGAGAGAGAGAGAGAGAGACGTCCATGTCAAAATCTGAGATTTGAAGAAACTGACAGCCTTGATGTTTACCTGCAGTACAGCCTGTTGTATTGTGAATAAATTTGACCTCTGGCATTTCAAGTGACGGTGTCTGTGCACGGTGGGCGGTTGTGAATTGCTCTTAAGCTGTAACATGAATAAAAAACAGGATCACAATATTAAACATGCTGGTATTGATGTACTGAACTACAACTCCAACTTCAACATCATTTCCCTATATTATTACATATCAGAATCAGAATCAGAAATACATTAATAATCCCAGGGGGAAATAATTTTTGTTACAACTCCAGATATACAAACAACGTATACAAACAACATATATTATCCAGACTTTAACATATATATTAAAAACAAATACACAATAATAATATATAAAAAATAAAAAATATTATAAATAAATAATAAAATAAAAATATTAGCATAATTATGTCAGCAGAGGTTTGCTCTCTTTTTTCCATAGACTCACTGCTCAATGGGAATAGCATTAATGATGTGTGAATATGTTATCATTCAATAAACACATTATTGAACATTAAATCATTTCAATTATCAGAAAGAGCAGCTGCAGACAGCTATCCCTTACTCTCAACCAACGTAGACTACCCCTGGCAGCAAAAAAGGCTTTGGTTCCACCCTAATCTACCCTTAACACGATACTGGCTAACTGCCTACCAGTATATTACTTCTCTTGAGAGAACTGCACGCCTCAACAAGGCCAAACTAACAACCATCCAGGCATGGTCGGAGATTACACTGTCCATCCAATAACACCTTGTTAAACAGAAAAATCTGTCCTGAATGTAGATTTGTGGGTGTTTATTTTTATTTAATTTTACTTATTTTATACATATATGTTTTATTTTTTTATTTTTTTTACTATTTTCTGGGGAATGCTTTATACTTAGTAGCTAATTTTGACATTGTAACTGCTATCTTTCATCTACTTCACCATCTCACTTTTATCTCTCATGAGCTATGTATTGAATGTCGTACTGTAGTTTGTGCTATGCATGTTCAGTAGCAGAAGCAGTAGCAGATGTAGAAGTATTAGTAGCAGTATGAAGAGTTCAACATGGTATATGCATACGTCTGTGCCCCATCCATAATGCCACTGCACTCAAACCATGGGTTTTACGAGAACTGATACTTAGTTACCAAGTCGATGCTAAAATTCTGAAAACGTGATGTACTGTAGGTACCGGACCTGACGGGGGCAGCAAATACACCCACAAATGTTACACAATTTTTCAAATGCCAAAGAAGACGCCTACCAGCGCAGAAGAACAGCAGTTTGACAGATAGCTCTCTTGCGTCTCTCTTTAAGTTATAGTACATATAGCATTTTGCTTTTATGACAACGACATTAACATTAGCTAGGTAGCTGGCTATGTTAACAGAGGGTTGACTACACAGCTAACAACAAGCTTACAACACATACTTACCAGCAACATTCAATGTCCGGCTGATCTGTTTGGATAGGATTTTCTGTCTTTGACAACACCTTTTCTGAGAAGTTCAGGGATTTTCAACTTAAAGCGCTCTGATCGGCCGCACAAAAAAGGCGGCTCGCTTTGAAACAAGACGCTGGGTGCAGCGTTTTTTTTCTAGGCGGTCGCATGCAGCAGCATACACTCCATAGAAATAAAATGGATAGAAAGGCTATTAAAACGTTTGCCATGGTCGTTTGATTAGTAAAAAAACAAAAGGCTGATTGTTGTCATGGTGACAACATGCATTAGTGGTGCCATAAACCTTTATGCAGCTCGCTGGAAGCTGAGCTAACATGCTACAGTGAACAACACATCAGTATATCGTGTCGATAAGGTCTGCAGATGGTAGCTATGTAATTTTAAATAAATTCATTATTTTGTCTTATTTGGGCTATAATTTATGTAACTAGGTGTTAACTTATTTGTTCTTTTAACTCTTAATTTACCCTACTGATTGTGTGTGGAATGTCATGTCAGTGGTTAAAATGGTCAAATGTCCAACATATTTCATAAATTATTAATAATGAATCGATTAACGATTGTTAAGGCGGCCGACTATCGATTAAAGACATTGCTTAGAATTTACATCCCTAGCCAGGACAGTCCTGAACTGGTGATCTTTTCTATGTTCCATGAATGATGGTGAACCACCTGGCACAATGCTTAAACCACTACTCTTTCTTTATTTATACAGGTGTGTTTTCTTAGAAGTTCTCAAGGGAGATTTTCAAAATCACAGCTTCATCCTGAACTGCGCAACACATCTGGGAAAACAAATGAAAAGTTATTCAGGGTGAACTTTGCTGAATACTGAGCTAAAACAAAGTAGTTGGTTTAGTCGTAGCAGTGTTGGTGATAGTCTGGATTGACAACGGTTCGGGACAGGTCGGAAGTTCCTCCGGATGTCCCTCACTTTCCACTTGCTCTGTGTTTACTTTAATCTGCGGTCGCATCGAGCCAAATTAAACGCAACCTCTGAACAACGTTACATGCTGAAAATGTTTTCGGGAAACAACAACAAACTTCGAGCTAGCAAACTACACGCTGACCATGTCAATTTTTAAAGAAGATTTTGATCGTGCAACAAGGCAGACCTGCTTGGTTCTTTTGGGGAATGATTGTAAAGATTTACAAAGAATATGTTAAGGGCATTTACTCTCTAACAGGGCCATTTGGGAGCGATTGGTGGGATGTGGACAAAATACATACAGTGATACACTGGTAAGAGCAAATGACGTTTAACCATGTATCCAGCTAATTTATATAGCTCACGTTACTGTATTGTGTCAACATACAACTTCATTTAATATTGTATGTGGCTTTTTCTATTGCAGTGGGCAAATGTTCCACCAAAACAAGTTCCTTCCACAGACCAATTTGAAGAGCCACCATTGCTGCGTCCGGAGCTTAGCACCGCCCAACAATCGACGATTGTGATTGGTTTTGAAAAAATGTAAACACCCCAGAGCGTTTTTTTCTCCTATCCAGGAATGTATGCTCCTGATGTCAGACCTTTCTCCGCAGTGCTGTGGAGATAGAGCTGGCAATGCGAGACTATGCTGTTAATGACAAGGAGTCCTCCTGTAGTGGACGTGTGTGTATGTGTTCGTCTCTCTGCTGTGGTCACACATTCTCCTTTGATTGGAGGTCCATCTGTGTCCCTCCTCTCCTGTCAGCTGGTGATGTAACAATGGTTATTATTCATAGCTGCTGAGATCATGGCCCTCATCAGTAATCCTCTCAGGACAGGAGGAAAGAGAAGAGTGAGCCAGAAAGACACATTTCATTTATATTTATATTTCCATTTCTATCTCTGTTTTTTTCTGATTACCCTTCAGTAGTGCCTGAGGAGCACTGAGCTCAAACTGCACTGCCTTATACTGTATATTACAGCTTCCATCTGACTTCATGCTGTTGCTCTTTGGGCCTTATTGGAAGCCTTTCCCTGTATCTGACACAGAGAATTACTAAAACACAGAGGCATCATTAATTCCAGTGATTCGCAAGTGATGAACTATGAACTATTCTGCTTCCTGCCCCACCCCCTGCCATGGTAAAACAGCTGTCTGCCCAATCTACCATTGCCAATTTGCTAAAAAATTTTTATTATTATTACGCTGAAGAGAACTTCAACCAATGCACAACAACAAACTAGAAAATTTCACATACATGTATAAAGTAGTGCAATCTCTTTTGTTGTTCAGCAAATAACTTTTCTTAAAGGTCCCATGGCATGAAAATTTCACTTTATGAGGTTTTTAATATTAATATGAGTTCCCCGAGCCTGCCTATGGTCCCCCAGTTGCTAGAAATGGCGATAGGTGTAAACCGAGCCCTGGGTATCCTGCTCTGCCTTTGAGAAAATGAAAGCTCAGATGGGCCGATCTGGAATCTTGTTCCTTAAGAGGTCATAAGGAGCAAGGTTACCTCCCCTTTCTCTGCTTTGCCCGCCCAGAGAATTTGGCCAACCCATGAGAGAGAGACATCATGGCTTGCAAACAAGCAAAGTGGCAGTTGGTCAAGGCCACACCCCCACCTTACTCTGATTGTGTGTGGAATGTCATGTCAGTGGTTAAAACGGTCAAAGGTCCAACGTATTTCATAAATTATTAATAATTAATCGATTAACAATTGTTAAGGCTGCCGACTATCAATTAAAGACATTGCTTAGAATTTACATCCCTAGCCAGGACAGTCCTGAAGCGGTGATCTTTTCAATGTTCCATGAATGATGGTGTACCACCTGGCACAATGCTTGAACCACTACTCTTTTCTTTATTTATACAGGTGTGTTTTCTTAGAAGTTGTCCCACATTCCATATTTATCAGATCTGTTATGATACCAGATACTCAGGATATATCCATACAACTACTTTTAGAATATCTTTTGCTACATCTACACCTCGCGTCCACACTTTACTGCCGTTTCTGAGCCCCTAAAACAGAGACATTTGGAAACACTGCTGACCCAGTTTTTGTGACACCTACTAATAGATCATTCTGTCATGTTATGCCAATGTGGAAACCAGATTGGATCATGTTTACCATTGTTGCACTAATGTCAGGCTAAGAAAAGACCCAAAATGTACTACGTGCCCTGACATGACTGCATATTTTGGCAGGGCATTCTGATTTTACGACAGAGTCTATGTTCTTATTAAGAAGGAAACTACAGATGTTTTACCGTCTTTTCTCAAGCCTACTGGGAGTTTACTACCAAGATAGATTTTGGATGGAGTGTCACTTTAACAAATCGCATCTGTGACAAAAGAAATGTATGGATACCACCATCATTATCGTCACAATCATCATCATTATCCCTCCTCGTTACTGCATACTGTACATTATAGGACTGTCTATGCTTATTATCTGTAATGACTGTCACAGATGAAACTCAAGAGGACAATACTACACACCCACACACACACACGCACACACACACACACACGCACACACACACACACACACACACACACACACACACGATTAGCAGGAGCTATTTGAAGAACAACTGACTGGACTGTGAAATGACAGGTGTTGCCATGGTAATTAAAACTGTCAGTCATTCTGTCTGTGTCTGTTTGCGCGCGACACAGTGCAGTCTGTGGTTGTTCTACTTGTCAATCAAACTAAAAAACTAATTGTGTTGAGAGTTCTCTCTCTGAAAACAATTGTGACTTTGAGAAACTTTACTCAGAAAATTTACATGGAAACACTTTTAGTTTCCACTGCGTCCACCAGTAGCTAAAACTAAAGCAGTCTAATACAGCAGCCCAGTAATAACTCAAGGTTCGACAACATCGATGCTGTGTATCAGCAGTTTGACTGTCTGAGAATTTTAAACATATTCACTCAAACTCAATCTAATCTGTTTCCAATTGAGTTGATTCATTAAATCAAAATGTGAAGAAAGTTAAGACGTCAAAATCTTTTCAGTTTTTTCCATCATTAATACCCTGGACATGATTTTAATTAAATTCAATAATCAGGGGCCTGTTTGCTGAGGAGAGTAGAAGACTGAGAATGACCACGTTTCCTAGCAACATACAAAAAAAACAAACATACACAAATCCACATACCCATACACACAGAGAGAAACAAACACCATCTGCCCACTTCCTGCTGTTCAGGAAGTCTCAGCAGCACTAAGATGTAGAGCCGGCCGAAGCACTGATTGGCCACTGTTTCCTCCTTGGAGACAGTCACTGTGCCAGAAGACACAAGATGTCAAGATGTAGAGCAAATTAATGCCAATGATTTTGTAACATCAGCGGTGTACTCTCAACAGTAAATGTAACATTTTACATTCACCTTGACGAGGATGTAAAAGTACTTACAGAGTGCATTTACTGCATGCTGCTTTAATACTCTTTTAAACTGTGACTTATTTTCCCAGCATTGTTTCTATTAAGTGAAGCACTTTACGTGCAAAGCTTTAAGAGAAACTCATTACTACATGTTTCTTGCACACATGCATGGACTCTTGTTGGCCTATGAATTGAATAGATGTGATACATTTTATTAAAAACGTTTCTTTCTAATGATTGGATGCAAAGGTTTGGTTGAGCTGAGCTGTTCCAGCAGACTTTGAGGGTGACGTTACCCTTTAATAAAGGAATTCAAATGATTTGCTTCACTGTGTGTTTAGTCATTCTAATGGCATTAATATTGCATTGGACGCAGTCATACAGAGCTTTATTACAATCATCTTGTTATGGGAGCGATGCATATTATATAGCACAAGCATTGTAGTGCAGGTTATTAGCTGTTAGAGGGTGTTAAATGATTAATGAAGTCTGTTTGTCTACAGGCTGCATGTATGACAGCAGTACTAATGAAAAGTAACAAATCATTGTCTTGATGTACTTTGATATTTCTACCGCTCCACATTCTTTAAAGATTAATGAGTCAAAATCTTTTAATAGCAGTTCCTCATTTTTTTTTTACACAAGTGTCTGTTTGTCCTTTTAAAATGTAACTTTTTTTTTATATTGACAGTGAATTTTTTATACTATCCATTGATTATGGCCCAAGTTAAGATTAGTGATGCACAAGCATAACCACACTAAACCATGATCCCAGGGAACTTCCCATTATGACTGTGTGCAGACATTATAACAACAGTAACCACAGCATTGGTAAAGCAGCGCGTTGTGGAACTGTGTGGCTACATATCATTTTCCTCACCATGTTTCCTGCTGTTTTAATCAATCGCTGAACATTTAAAAGCTGCAGTGAAGTAGTCTGTACTGTACTGTATGCATTCCAGATTCAATCCTCAACAGTCAGAATGCGAGTATGTGTCTTGGTTAAATGCATTTTTGAAAATGTGCAAAGAGCATGTTCAAGCTAAAAAGGGCTGTTACTTTAAATGCAGTTGTGTTTTAGAAATGCTGGAATTGAGTTTGAATGACATCTGGATGGTGTGTGTAAATTAAATGTCTAACATGGATGTCACCTGTTACCTTGAATACTGCAGCTGATGCATACACACCAGTCCATTAAGTACAAATGTACCATCCAAAGCAATCCAAGATATGTTCTCCAATAAATTAAGTTAGTTTGAACCATCCACCCCAACCTCCCTCCTAAGGCAGAGTTTCGCTCTTTATACTACGTCATCTTACAGAGCCACGGTCGAGCTGCTGCTCTGCGCCTTGACATGGATGGGTGATCCACTTACTATTGGATGATAATGGTTTACTGACCCAACTAGGAGGTTCTACCGCCTCATATATGGTCGTGATAACAACTAAGGCCCATTCATTCAGCTGAAAACGTTACCGCAGATGTTTTTGAGAGGCTCATGTCTTTGACCCTGCACCTTCGAGTCTGACCTGTAGTATTGTAGATGACTGATTTGTATTGACAGCTGATGTTTTGTCCACCGTTTTTGGATTCAATATTTTCCAATACAACAGCACTACATATGAGTGTTTCTTTTCTCTTTAACATACTTTACTCCAAGCATTGTGTGTTAAAAGACTATATTTGTTCAGGTCGGTATTCTTGTTCTGGGTCCATTTCAATATGCTGTCAGCTATTGGAAATAACTTCTGTGACCTGCCAATTGCCCAGTGAAGATCATGCAAATGTCCTCTTATGCCCTAGATAAGGTCTTCAGCATTCTATTCTCGGACAGGGCTACTACTCCAAACACAGACAAAGTGAAACCATGAGTGACACAGTAAAACCAACTTTAATCATTATCTAACTTTACTTTTTGCTTAGGGGAATATCAGTGACTTTCAGAGACAACTGAGACAGCCCTGGATCAAACCAATCCAATCCAATAACCTGCAAGAAATACGTTTGTCCACTGCTAGATAGAGCCGGTTGTGTTTGGCCCTGAACAGCAGCTAGGTTTGGTTCAATCTTGAGTTGGTAAAAAGTGTTGCATAATCTGTATGCAAGCTTATCCTTTAACTTCTAACAAATCTAAAAAGATCATTGCATAATAATTACAGTGAACGGCTTTGGAAGTTGTCCAACGACACACTCGTACATGACTGTGGTATTTGAGTCCTTACTGTGTTGGTCCCTGCTGTCTGCAGTGCTCCACTAAAGCTCCTTCACTGAAACAGGACATTAAGTCCTGGTTTATGGGCCACCTCACCTTGAACACGGCTTACTTACAGTACTTATACACAAGGGCAGCCCTGACAAATGCTCCCTCTGCCTGCAGCAGCCTACAGGTGAGTGGAGGGGAACATAAATCTCTGCAGCGTAGAAACACAAAGGAAATGGCATTCCGAGCACATACAGTAGTAGCACTTCAAAGTGTCCCATCCTACCGCAGCAGTGGCACATTGTTACTAATGGTACAGTACAATGTGAGCTTGTACAAAGCTTTGCACAGCTCAACCCAGTGCTGCACTGTGGCTTGGAATGTTAAATGTTTAATTTAAATTCACACATTAGTAGAAATAATAGGCCATGTGTGATGCTGAACCTGAAGTATAGACTCACGTAGGCTAACATAATGTTTCATTTTCCATTTGAATGTAGTGCTGCTGCCTGTTAACATGCAGGCAGTCCTGGCTCAGGTGGTCAGTTTCCAAGACAGCAGAGCCAATCAGAACACAGAAAGAAAGAATAGATGTCTTTAAAGCCCATGCTACATTCACACACTTTGGATGCATTTGACACACTTTTGGGAACAACTTTAACTGTTATGCTCCCTAAAAATAATCTCTCACCAGTGTTTGATGGGTCATTTCAAATACTGAAAGAACACTGAGCACATCTGCTGACAGTATTGTTCCCTGCACGATAAGATAAGGTTACCTCGAGAGGCAGATGGTGAATTTATGTTCTCCCATAGCTCCCATATGTGTCCCATTTATTCACGTTACTGTATTGAATAGTTTTGTTGTGTATTTTGTATTTTTCAAGAAGTTTTTAAAATCTGTATTTTAAAATGTACTTGATTACGTTTTGAGTGAAGTATTGTATTTCGCTACATTACAAATCCTATCGGTTACTGAGTAAAAAAGAAAAGAAAAGAAAAAAACTTTGACTAATGAAAACCGAAAGGAAGAAGAAAAAAAAAATTGCGCCTGGAACCACTACACCAGACCTGGGCATTCTTTTTTTGTGTGAAGTATGCAGCTTCTTCTTCTCTGGTTGCAAGTCGCAATTAAAAAGAAGTAGAAGAAGAACTGCAATGTCTCGGACCTATGGATGTGTCGGCGAGGTAAAGCCCTGTGCTTAGTTTGCAGAGAACAGATCGCCGTGTTAAAGGATTATAATTTGAATCGCCACTACAATGCTAAAACACCACGCAGAGACAACAACTTGACTGATGCAGAGCGGGCACGGACATCTGAAGCTTTGCTAGTTAAGCTGCAAAAGCAACAACAAGGCATCATGGGATGCAGCAGTCAAGACCAGCTTCGTGATATCCCACAAAAGCGCCAGTAAGCCAGAGTGTTTGGTGGACTCTGCTGCGCTAATATGCCCATATATATATATATATATACACACATCTCATACGGGCCACTTAGGTGTGTAGAAGCTAGCTGCTAGTCTGGGCTTTGAACATTAGAGTCTAACATATTTATTGAGTCAAAACATGTGATATGGCCTTGATTTGCATTATAACTGTTGTTTATGTTTGTGAAGAAAAGAAGGATGGCCCTCAGAACTAACAGTGTATGGTACTTTCACTTTCAATTGATTGTTTGAAAACGTTTTATGGGATGGTCTGAACTAAAATTGCACATTATACCTTTCTAAGGGTCTTAAATGTCATGTATGACGTGTTATGTTACTATTACATGTGTATACATTTGTATAGATTTTTCTTTAATGAAAAACAAAATAGTTTTGGATGTACGACCCCTTGTCCTATTTTCACTACGTGGGAGAGATCCCCCCGCCCCATTTTACAATTTTATTTTTTATGTAACTAAGTAACTTAAAGTAAAGTACATTTTAAATGAACTACTTATTACTTTTACTTGAGTAATTTTTCAGATAGGTATTTTTACCTGAGTAATATTTCATCAAAGTATTGGTACTTTTACTTGAGTACAATATTTTAGTATTTTTTCCACCTCTGGTCCCTTACTGCTCACAACAATCTCAACAATGATAATTCGTACTAAGTTCCCGGACTCCAAAGATGGCTGATAGAGGTACAAGCTTTCTGACATCCCACAGAGCTTTATTACCATATGCGCCCTAATATAAACCTGCGAGTTGACTTCTGTCTCACGTCACAAGTCTTCTTGAAGGGAAACTCAACTGTACATGTCATCGTTATTTTACTAGTTGGGAGGAGCAGTACTCAGCCTGTGGAAAGAGTTGTATCATGTCCTCTGTGGCTCTGGAAGAGCGTCATCAAGTCTGACTAAATATATGATGATAATATGATGATGTCATCAGGGTTGAGACATGACTGAGCTGCATTATGGTAAATGTAGGATTGGGTGTTTTTAGAGTTTGAACCATATTAGGGATTAGAAGTCAGGATATCTCCGCCTCTGTTGCGTTAAGTGCAATAATAGGTCACTGGCATATCCCATTAAGGTATCTTTAAAGCTGGAATCCACCATTCTGGAGAAAGATTGTTGATATTTGAACTCATCACCCAAACAAAAACCCTACTTCGCGTTAGCATGCACCAGATTCACCGTCCCATTCACCTCGCTCCCACTGCCTTTATCTTTAAACCACATGGCCTTGCCCCTGTCCCGTGCACGAGCACCAACAGAGCTGGGGAGCTGGGTCCGACCACTCTGTCTGTTCTCCGTTTACAGAGCCAGGGCCACACACAGAACAGACAGTTAGTATACCGGGAGGAGATAATAACCCAACTTTTAAAAAGAAGTGTATTGAATTAGAATTGTAGACTCCACCACGCTACTAATTACAACCTTACAGACTTATTATTGTAGTTTATGTTAACAATTACTTGGCTTCCAGGTTGCAGACTGAAAAGTCATCCTGGCAATAACTCTCAATAGATTTAGTTTAGTTTTACCTTTCACAAATGCTCTCAACTTATCTGCAGCATTAGTAAAGGATTAAAGCTATGTGTGTGTGTGTGTGTGTGTGTGTGTGTGTGTGTGTGTGTGTGTGTGTGTGTGTGTGTGTGTGTGTGTGTGTGTGTGGTGTGTGTGCATGTACTCACATGTAGCGCAGCTGGGGGTTCTTGGAGAAAACTCGAGCCTGGATCGAATGCAGGTTGCTCCTCGTAATAGTTCTATAAGAGGGAGACATACAGAGGAGAGAATAAGAGCTCTGATGGATAACTGTCCGACAGAGAAGAAGAAACTGACAGGAACAATTACCAAAAGAAAATAAAGACAGAAACATTTGCTATCACAACAAAGGGCCACAGATTTTTTTAAAGAGAAAACAAAGAACTTCAGAAGAAAAGTGTGGAATGCTTGGTAGTTCAAAAACAAATCATGAAGGTGCTATTTGGAAAGGGAGCACAAGACTTCAAAAGAGAAAAAAGGTCCAAGGCACTCTTCTTGTGAAAAAATTAAAAAGCCTTTATTTAAATGGTTATCTCATTTCAAAATCTTACAATAAAAATAGAACTGGGCAGCAACCTACACGTATCGGCACTTTTAAGAAGCTTGAATATAGTACTGACCAGAAGTGGTCTGAAGAGACATTACACATAACAAGCTGTTGAGTAGTGATGCTCAGTACTAGCACAGTGTAGTGTCTTCTGTGGCTGGAGCGTGGATCAGAAGAGCTATAGTAGGCCCCTTTACTGAATAGTACCCAAGAGTATTCCTCTAAAATCCACCACTAAGTCACACTTCAGAAGACATCACATCAAAACAATTATTGTGAAAATAAATTGGCTTTACTTTGTATCTCGAGAGGTTTTCTTGGAGCCACCATACAGTGGCTATTAAAGGAAGTGCATCTTGAGGCCATGGTGGCTGATTGGCTGAGTCTCAGTCCAGGAGAGAATGGATGTCACACTCTCTTTAAATCTTAACCCTATCAAATCAAATTTAATTAAAATCTACTGGCTCTGAATCTCATTCCAGCATGATGTAGCTGAAGGACACTTCTCCTGCAGGGGTGTTCAATAGAAATCAGCTGGTGAAGACAGAGGGAGGGGTGGATGGGTTTAAGAAGAGCGTGAGGTGTGAGATCAGGGTTAACAGTAAAATTTTCCCATCAGCCTCAGCTGTTCTTTATGTTGAGTGCCACTGATAACACCAATCCAATGGAGCGAGAACATTTCAAACAAGTGTCAGCCTGTTCTCATGAACCATACGTTCCAAAAGATACGAAAGTTAAGCACTGTAAATCGTAAGCATTTCATGTTTTTTTTGCTGTACGCATCATATTGACTGCTGCTGTATAAGAACATGGCTGGGAGGAGATCGGGGTTGGGAGGGTAATAAAACATAGAAATGTTCAAGCCGGAGAGCAGAGTTCACTTCCCCGGGAACACAAGAGACTTTCACCCCGGAAATGCGTGTTCCTTGGGAGTGTTTTTATCCAAACCACCATCTTTTTCCTAGGCTACACTTTGTGATTGAAATACTTTTAAGATATGTACATGAGACTTAAATCCACCAAGTTACTTTGTGCATCCTCTTCAGCAGCCAATGTAAAGAAGCACTCACTCTTAAGTGAGTTATTTCCAACATTCACAGGAACCTGGAAACAGGGCCCAGGCCCTCAAAAAACTGGGCCAACAGCAGCTCCTCTGATTTGGAAGAGGAAACAGCGGTGCTGTGATTGGCCTGTTTAATTGCAGAAAGCTGATTGGAGGCTAAGTGGACAGTAATTCTAAAATGAGAGGAGCTTATCAGGGCTCAGTCCAGCTTTGAAACAAGTTTAAGAGCCAAGGAACAACTATTTTCAATTCAATTCAATTAAACCTCTTAAACAAAATTATTTTCCACAATGTCTCCATTGATTAAATATGAAGAGGATCATTCATTTCATTTCATATGTGCCGTCCAGCTCGGTGGAAGCATTTGCTTACCAATGACATTGGCATTTCAGTTAGTCTTGTGTTATTGACAGTGCCTACACTAGACCATCTGAGCATTCAATTCTAAATACTGAAAGCACAAACATCTGTGCCATAACACAGACTGATAAGTGCTTCATAACTGTCATAACTGGCAGCTTATTGCACTTTCGCAATTTCTTTGGCTACAAACATATTTCTTGAAACCTCTTTCAAAGCCTTTGCTCACTGATGGTTCACCCACACACGAGATGTTTTCATAATTTGTCTTCCCACATATTTTTCACTTGTTAAAACATATACTTATACTTACACCCTATGAGTGGTTCATAACTGGAACAAAAATGGTGGTAAAATGTTTTAAACTTCTTAAATGCTCACGTGATTCTAAAAGTAAATTACAGAAAATCAGTTAAATATAGTTTAAAAAATAATGATAAATAAATAATATTGAAAGATTGCATGCTATAATACACCGTTTGGGACTAGAGACCACCTGGTTGTTTTGTACACAGTGTATACTGTGGTAATTATACTTGTATTTAATTTTGCATTAAGTAAATGCTCATATTTGTACCCAGCAGTGTGTAGTACTCACAGCCTCTGTAATCCGGTGTACAGCTCCATGTCCACGTCTCTCAGCGTCTGCAGACCCGTCCAGTTCTCAATGTGTCTGCAGAGGAGGACACACAAGAATTATTATCGGAGATGAAACCAGTGATTGTTTTCATTATGGATTCATCTGCCAGTTATTCCATTTATCCATCGTCGTCCGCTTATCTGGGATCGGGTCGCAGGGCTAGCAGCTTCAGTAGGGGACCCCAAACTTCCCTTTCCCGAGCCACAATTAGTAAGTAAGTAAGTAAAGTTTATTTCTATAGCACATTTAAAAACAGCTTGCACTGACCAAAGTGCTGTACATAGCACATTAGCCACAGGGTGATAAAATAATAATAAAATAACATTTGATTAAATGTCAGAAAATAGTGACCACATCTCAGTCTTTGGTGATGTCATCAAATGTTTTAGCAGCAGTTTAAAGGTTCATTTTTGGTCGATCGACTAATCACTGAATTATTGCAGCTCTATATATTAGTGTGTGTGCCAGAGGTGTGTTTATACTCTTACACTGAGCGAGATCCTTAAGTGTAAATAGTTTGAACATAAAAAGACAATGAAATCAAAAGGCTCTCATGATAGTCAATTAAAAACAAATCAAAGGTACAAGATGACAAAAAAAAGATTGACTCATTTAAAGGTTAAAGAGAGATCAACTACTATCACTATTAACTAGCACCGCCCAACCAATTCCACAACTCTTGTTGGAAAGCGAGAGTACGAGTCATGTCAACCATAGTCTATATCTACAACGTTCCACTTCCGGGATTGCTCCGGTGCCAACGGAAATTCCTCTTTCTTTGTGTTGGAATTTTAACCTCCGGTGGATTTGTGAGGACTATGGTTAACTGCTCCTCAGATCTCTGCAGGGTAAATCCAGACAGCTAGCTAGACTCTCTGTCCAATCCAGTTTTCTGTTGCACGACTAAAACTACTTTTGAATGTTAACATGTTCCACCAAAACAAGTTCCTTCCAGAGGCTCTTAAGTAAATATAAGCTATAGTTTTGTTGTTATGCATGGTTCACCCAACATACCAGCTGATCACACGCCTTTAACTTTGGTCCTATCATCACTGACGATACTGTAATTATTATGTTATTAGCCATACATAATGATAGAAATCGGCTATAGAAAGACACATTGTGATATTCACCATGAATCATTCTGCTTCACAAACATGTTAGCTTTTGTTATATGAAACCTGTGTTGCTCGTAGAAGTGCAGAGTAAAGGAGTATAATAGAATTATAGAATTATAAATCATATTTCACCATATTTGTATATCTGTATCAGTGTCTCTGTGTTTTTCCTCATGACTGTCACACCAAATGCTTGCTCTTGGGGGAGAATTAGGGGACATTGTTGGGTCTTTGTAAATTATAGAGTGTGGTCCAGATCTACTTTATCTTTAAAGGGTCTTGAAAAGGCTCATGTTATGATTTGACATTAAAAATGAATGAAATTGAACTGAATTGAATTGAGTAACCAGTACGGCAGTGTGAGCAATAGCCAAACTACAACCCATGCAAAGTTTTTATCCAACCCTCATGTGTTCCTCACAGTGTTAGTGCTCATGTAGACATGGACTGAATTCAATGGCGGCTGTTGTTTGTTGGCCATGAAAGTTTGGAGCATGGCCTTGTGGGAGCAGAAACCGGAGAGAGGATCCAGCAGAGGACGGCGACAACTCAGAACACGCAAATCAAATCACACTGAACATCTGTTTACCCCAGAGATAGAGAAAGGGTGTGTGTGCGTGCGTGCGCACGTGCACAAAGGTATGCATGGAAAGATCAGTTAGAGGAGCTGTTTGTCCATCTGTCTTCCTGGAATGGATCCATCACCAGAACACCTTTGCATATATACTCTCTCTGACAGTCACTGTGTGTCTGTGTCTCTTGTCCTGCTGCATCCTGGAACACATGAGACGCTCTGCAGCGGATTCACCACAGCATCACTGACATCTCAAACTGACCAACGATACATTCAAGTGCACCTGTCAACTTGCTGAGTCAGAAACTTCCAAGCTTACATTCGAAGAAAGCACATAGATCCCACACACTCTCACTCATTTTATTTACAGCTGCACAATTCACTATGTTTACACTAACACTGGATCAAATGTGTCTGTGTCTCAGAAAGGGGATAAACCCACAGATAATGCTCATCGGTTCCCCTCAGCTCTGTGGAGCATTTTAAACTCTTTCTGCTCTTTGTTTTGGGATTCTTTCATCCATCACCCAGCTGTGTTCAGCTCTGATAATGTTTGTCCTGACTCTTCTGCTGCCTTCAAAATCAAAAGGCTCTCATGGTAGTCAATAAAAAAAATCAAAGGGACAAGATAACAAAAAGGCGATATATCTCATCTTAAGGTTAAAGACAGATGAACTATCACTAGTAACTAGCACTGCGCCACCAATTCCACAATATTTTTTTTTGGAAAGAAAGATCTAGAGTTGGTCTCCAGGCGCAGCCTACTGCTCCTACTTATAGAATGGGTTAAATGTAACACTTACTGGTCCCACTAGAAGCACACATACACAGATAGATTTAGATATAATTAGACAGCAGAGACGTTAAAAACACAATTTAAATCCAACTTCTGAAAAGTATTTCCATGGAGTTCTCTCTGCATGGCAGCTTTCTGCACACTCACTGTGGCAGCTTTTAATCTCCAAATACAAGTTGAAGAAGGAGATTTTCTTGGTAAAAAAATTAAATCCTTTTTGCAAGCAGCAACAACGTTGCCCTTTTGCATAGATTACAGCATGGAGTGAACATAGTGCAGCTTCTTGAAATGCAAAAACTAGAAAGCAGCCTTGGCTGGGACAAATCAAACTCATGTTGAGAAAAGACTTTCTCATGACTGACAAACTGTCATGCTTTAAAAACACTGCTTTAATGTAAATGACTACACTCCCTTTAAAACATATCCAGAATGGAAAATACTACTAAACTAATACACACACTCAGGACTTCTGTCCCAGTCATGAAGTCCTAACCAATGACTCATTTCCTGGTTCTCCTCCATCAACAGCATAAAATCAAGGAGAGGGTTAATTTTTCTACCTACTTCCCTACTATTCTCTTAAAGAGATACGATGCCCGGTCTCACGGCAGTTCGTGTAAATGTCAATGTTATTCTTAATCTATTGATAACTGTTCACGGAGACGTTTTTTACGTGTAAATGTCACGTTATTTTCTCGGGTTTTTTACGTGTAAATGTCACGTTATTTTCTCGGGTTTTTTACGTGTAAATGTCACGTTATTTTCTCGGGGAAAGGACGCCGGGAGGCGGCCGAAAAGGAAGCTCCATAAGCCGGGAGGCGCCCGCGAGGCAGCCCGCTGGGGACGCGCTGGATGAGGCGGCGGAGGTTGGGTTTAGGAAAAACCTTACGGGGAAAGGGCGCCTTAAGCGCCCGCTGGGTACGCGCCACAATAATGGGTTGGCGGAGGTTGGGTTTAGGAAAAACCTTACGGGGAAAGGGCGCCTTAAGCGCCCGCTGGGGACGCGCCACAATAACGGGTTGGCGGAGGTTGGGTTTAGGAAAAACCTTACGGGGAAAGGGCGCCTTAAACGCCCGCTGGGTACGCGCAACAATAATGGGTTGGCGGAGGTTGGGTTTAGGAAAAACCTTACGGGGAAAGGGTGCCTTAAACGCCGGGAGACACGCGGGACAAAACGCCACACGCAGGGACACCATCCCCGCTCGCCCGGGTGAAAGTCCTGTGTTGTTTATATTACTCCCTACCATTTTCGTGCTGTGGCCACAAAATATGCTTCCCATTGAAATACATTACTTCACATTTTCGTGTTGTCTGCCACGTAAAAACCGACAAAAACGTCTCTGTGAACACGTATCAATAGATTAAAATAACATCACATTTACACGAACTGCCATGAGACCGGGCTGGATGCAGACACCAACGCACAAGTATAAACCTCAGGCCACTCACAATAGGCTACAGAGAAAGCTCTGCGTAGAGCCTCCGCAGAAGCATAAATCCCACTTAATGATGACCTTTTACTGTAAAACGCTCAATCAATCCCCAGTTTTTCTAATATTTAGGAAGTTCCAGTGTTTGATGGCCGACACTGACTCTCCCTCCTCCCCTCACCCCCCTTTTCCTTCCTGATCTTGGCAGTGTGTGAAGATTCAGACCTCTCACCCACACAAACCATCAATGTTTGTCTGCCAGGACGGAGAAGGAGCTGCAACACTACAGCAGCTTCCTACGCACTCTGCCTCCAAAGTGTAGGAGCCAGAGAGATGGAGGTGAAGAGAGGGAATGATGAAGAATAGAACAAAGCACCAAGAGAGAAGCTCGCAGGTTGATTTAAGGAACATAGCAGCATTGTTACAGAGAACCAGCACCAGTATTACTGCTTGGATAGCCATCTCATCACAACGCTCATATACATTTGTGGCAAATGAGATTCATCACTAGCTTAGTCATTGTAAATATTCTTGAGTATCTTATCAAAGTGGTCAATCAACAGTCACACAGGATCACAATGATGTGAGGCTGGATCTGATCACAATTCCTCCTGAACGCTGACTTCACGTCCAATCACAGGGAAGACTCAGAACGCACTGGAGGGGTTACATATAACCTGGAGGTAGAACTGTAGCCAGGGACAAGGGGTTCTTTTCTACGTAGCCTAGCCTGCTACCACCACCACTCAGACAATCAGCAAGAAAACTACTGCATGGGTCGATTATGCCAGCGAGAGAAAACGAGGAAGTGAGGTAATAAAGTACGTATAAGAACGCCAAATTCCATATAAGGAGGCAGGATGGGGTGGAGTCAACAGTCATTTTGAAATTAACCGAGTTTTACCAGCCTTAGTCCGTAACGTAATGATGTCCTTGATGTTTAGTAGTTTTACCTGACTCATTCTAAGCCAATCCCTGATGTTTTACTAACCCTAAGGCTTTCTGTTGCCTAAACCTAACTATTTCTGTTTCACAATGTTTACTACTGTACGTGTTTAAAACTGCACCCGTTATGTTAAATAGAACGGTCACATGATTACGGTCACATGATGAACCCACCACCGTGCGGCAGTAAATACAACATTTGTATGCGTTGTTCTGGGAGAGTTTGGAAATCAACCTAAAATGTTGTTAAGCCATGAGGATGTGTTGAAGAAAATGGATGGATGGATGGATGGACGGATGGATGGATGGATGGATGGAAGGATGGATGGATGGATGGATGGATGGATGGATGGATGGATGGATGGATGGTAACGTGTCATGTTGAGCCTTGAGCGTGCAGGTTTGTAAAACAGGACTCTGTAAAAAACAATTAAGAAACAAGTTGTTTTAAACATGCTTTTACTGTTTTACTTGTTGCCGTCTTATAAAATGGATGTTTTTGTGGTCTTACTGATAATATGGAGAGACCTCCATGTGTATATTCATAAAAATTACTACAGGTGGCAAAATCCTAGGGCTCTCAAACTTAACACCGTTATACTGAGTTAACACAAATTCCTTTGATCAGTGCTAATTTTTTTACGCATGATGAACACAAGCACAAAATGGAGAAAGAAAAGAGTTTTTTGAATGTCAAGTTGAGTTTCAAAGCCCTTCCAGATGGTTCTGTCCACCAGACTAAAGTCATGTGCATATACTGTGGATGTAAACCGAGTTACCACCAATCCAAAGAAATTGAAGTATAAGCTGCAGCTTCAACTGTACTATATATGCTGAGTCCTAGTTTTATATTACACTCCCCACTGATACACATATTTTGTTTATTGTTTCTTTGAATTTATTTTTGCATTAGCCAGTTTTGATCACACTTAGTAGAAGGGGATGTTTTTGTTTTTATGATTTTTTTTATTTTCTCACATTAAGGTGAAACACAATGACATTGTTACATTTAGCTGACCAATGTACTCACACAATGTGTCTGTTGCTGTAAAGCACAAGCTTCATTGTTAAGTGTTGAGTTGCTGTTTAGTTAACCTTTCCAAGTGTAAAGTAGGACACTACATTGTGTTAGTATTACTAAGTAATGTTCCATTCAGGTCAATGTGCCCATCTGTTGCTTGAGTTTGCCATGTTATGCTTTCAGCATATTTTCGGAGCATACAGTACCTTTGAGGTTATTCTGGAGAATATTCTAGACAGTATTTGTTATTGTTTTAGATTGTTGCAATTGGAATAAAAAAAATGCATCTTTGTACTTCAGATGTTTTTGTTCCTGCCATGAAACAAGAAGCCGAGCCGACACCAGTAAATCAGTTTAAGGTTGACATCGAGAGTCTAGAGGGTTATATTAAAACTGGGGTTTGGTTTGAAATTGGTTTTCACTCCCTGACAGTAGTGACATTGTAATTTTTCTTTCCGAATTTGAAGTGACTTGATGAAAAGCAGGGTTAGATAAGTCCGTTAGGAGAATTCTGACATGGCACTTCTAATAGGGTCATCTACCATCGACAGTCCATATACCAGCACCAGGGGGAAGGATGAACCACCTAAACCCAACCTGAAGTTTGATCCATAGTAGAAATGCCTCCCCGTCTCATTCTAAAGCAGACTGGCTGTGGCTCTGCTCTGGCCTGTGATTGCACTATAATCGCTGTGGCTCTAAAAACATAATTACCAGCACATTTCAACCCCATTTTGGGGCTTTTGAAACGTTTAAAATCAGTAATTTAAAGTCACAATCCAATTTAAGGGCTCACTTACCTCCCGCCCCCTCTCTGTCACCTTTTCCTCTAGCTAGTCTCTTGCTGCAAGTTTGTGTTTCTTCCTTAGTATAGTTATAAATTACCTAGTTACAGTGAACATGTGATGGATTTGACTTGAGCTGCCCCAGCATAGTCTCGCACAGCCTTAATCAGAAGGAAAGGACCTCTAAGTGCATCTAATTTATCTTGTAGAAACTGGTGGAGGGAAGTGAGGGATAACACTGAAATCAAAATGACAGTACCATCAGGGATTCAGCTCTGAAATAAAGCTTGGAAGGCCAGGACTGAATCTTAGAAATAAACATATTAGCTTTAAAAATGATTCGTTTCTGCTCAAACCAGTGATCCATATATTCATTTTATTATTATCAACACTTTGTCACACCTAAACAACAGAATTGAGTCATTTTCCAATGACTCCAAAGAAAACATATGTGACTATATATAATTCTATTTTTAAACACATCACACCGCTGTCCCAGTCACGAACACACACTGCGCTGGCAGTTTCAAACACATAGGTAGCGCTGTGAAACAAAACTCGTTAAGTTAAGGCAACAAACATACTTAGGGTTAGTAAAACATCAGGGATTGGATTAAAATGAGGTACTTAAAATACTAAAATGAGGTCACGGACTAAGGTCTGTACGTAAGTCGGTTCATTTCAAAAAGTGACTGTTGACTTTTGGTTTCACACAGGACACAAACCCTGGTCTCCTGAGTGGAAGTCCTGTGGTTGTTTGACCTATAAATACTTTGTCACCTCACGTCCTTGTTTGTTCCCCGCGACAATTACTATGGTCACTAGAGGGCGCCGCCTAACAAAAAAAACAGATATGTGTGGTTATGATCTGTTTGCACAATCAACATAAACGGTCGTTTTCTGGGTGACGATGGTCTGATCTACCGTTCAGTATAAATGTAGCTGTTATTTTGCCTTCTTACTGAAGATTCCATCATTACAGCCACTAAGACCCATCTGGATCTAAATTTGCAGCTGTCATCTTGGAACAAAACATCCTCATAGTAATAGTGTGTACTGCTGGATTCAAGTGCTCTGTTAGGGTTGGGAAACATCGTGCTTTGGGTTTCCCTTGCATTGATTTATTTGTGGCGGCACGGCACAATATCAACACTGGCCGCCACATATTGATTTTCTATTTTCTTTCCTATTTAATATGGGTAAAATGCAACAAAGAGAACTGATGGGAAAGCAAGGTGAGCAGATTAAAGTAGGCCGTGTTACAAAATCCTGGGGGAAACCGGTTTGGACCCGAACACAGATGCAGACATTAGGAGGTAGTGTTCAAGGACTAAATGACAGAGTTCAAAGTCCATAGGCAAGCAGGTAAACAGAGAAATCCAGGAGACTGGCAGCAAGGAATAAAGTAGGAATACAAAGCCTGAGGAACTAACTTGACACGAGAGATAACTGCTGAAACGCTTCACATTGGGTGCCATGATGAACTGACAATGAACCAAAGGAGAGCAGGGGGACGAGACACAAGTGGAACAAATCAGGGAAGACGTGACAAATAAAGAGAGGGAGCCAAAATAAAACAGGAAACACTAAACATGACTCATCGAATGAATGAAACAAGGAACGTAATCCAAAACTGTCAGGATTGGCAAAGTGCAGAGGCAGTCCATAACTATATATTTAACATATTACATAAACATATTCACTTATAGTAAACCAGTACACCTAAAACAGTTTCCTCTTTTTGGAGTTACATTACATTACAGGCCCTATCTTGCACTCAGCGCAATTGCCTTTGTACACCGACGCATGTATCATTCCTATTTTTTCACAGCAGATTTTTCCCTCCACAGACGCACGTCGGTAAATTAGGGAATGTATTTCAGCGAAAAGAGGAGGCGTGTTCAGGCGCAAACATTCCCTGGTGCTATTTTGTAGTTTCAGAAAACAATTCCACCACAGACCAGGAAAAACCTGGTCTAAAGTCAGTGGCGCTAGTCTAAAGTCAGTGGTGCAGTTATTCAGATGCTATTTTATTGGCGCGTGCTTGGCCATAATTTAGCGTGTGAACAACGCGCATACACTTTGCTTCTCTCATCTACACGGACGCAGCAGTTCCCATTTTTGCAAACCATACATAATTACAAAGAAAAATATTACTGAAAATACGCTTCAGCTGTTTGGATAGATCAGAAGGCACATTACAGTACAGTCCTCAAAAAGTCCCAGCATTCTTTGTGGCTTGTTGTGTTTTACACAACATTTCCATGAATCATGGATGTGTTGATGACATAAATGAGGAAATATTAGAGGACTTAAGGAGATATGATGTTAAGCAGTTAACCATAGTCCTCATAAATCTCATAAGAAAGAGAAAGGCGACGGATATCCGGCCGAAAAGAAGGACATCCAGAGGAATTTCCGGCAGCATCGGAGCAATCCCGGTGGATTGGTGGTGGATATAGACTAACCATCCTGTGATGCCCTGAAAACTCCCACTCTCTAATGTGTAGCTAACAAATATATTCATTTCAGTATATGAATCCAACCATGTGACTGACCGCAGACCGTGAAGCGGTGTTAAGTTAGGTTTCTACATTACTGTCCGAGCAAGGCTAATCTGACAAAGTTTCAGGCTGAAAATACTGAGTATTAGTGTATGTGGTGAAAACATACTCTCACTCCACAGAGCAGGGCCGAGGCTCTGCTACACTTTCTCTCATCAGTCACTCTCACTGGCTGACAAATGGTCAGAGGAGTCCATAAAAGACAGCAGACATGATGTTCAGTTAATGATGGAGGACATGCTTTTGAATTCTTAATGTGGCTCTGCGTGTAATTTCTCTCAGCAGAGCAGCTGAAACTCTGCGGCCGTTCATCTTGTCCGGACACATTCATCCACTCAGGAAAATGCTGTTCATATCTTACCTGCTTATAGCTACAGTATAAGATTTACTGCTCAAGCATTCATTGTTTAAAACACCATGCTACACTTTAAAGCTCACACAGGCAAACTGCTTTTCATGCTGTGAATTGTCATAATACATTTATTAAGAACAATGGAAAACCAGTAATAGTGAGCTTTTTCCTTAATTCACTCACTCTAAGTCTGAAAATGCATGAGTACTGTATATTTCTTACATATTTCCCTCTTGAATGTTTATTATTATTTTATATCATAAAAATGATTTGTTTGGTCGGTCGATCAGTCTTTTGGTTCACTCGTCAGCTTTGCTGTTGCTGTCTGTGGTCCTCAGATGATGACTCCTGTTGTATCAGGGGACCTCCTTCTGACCATTGTCTCACTGTCTCTTATCCACCACATGGGGATTGTATCAAATGCACTCACTGTTAGAGAAGTCTGTAGCAATACGGGCTAATATACGGTGTTGATATGAAGGAATTTTCTGTAATGATTTTTCACAGTAGTTTTTCCGTATTTAGATTTTTGGCTGAAAAGATATGTCCGTTAAAGGTACAGAGGATATACTTTAATTTAGAGAATTTTCCATTATTGGATTAACAGAAATTTCCGTAAACTTAATGGAAAACATACTGGTCATTTTCTACGGATTGGTTTCTTACAGTGCTCTTAAAGAGATTGAACCATAGACCGAATTACCGTGAAGCGATAACACAAAAATCACAGATATAGATGAGCAAAGTAAAACATTTTTTAACAATGTTAAGCTGGACAATGTATGTGTCTAGGAAATATTTTGTAGTTGTTTGCCTGTGTGTGTGTGTGTGTGTGTGTGTGTGTGTGTGTGTGCTGACTCCAGGATGAACGGTGGACAACTCGGACTGCTTGAAGCCAAAACAGAACATAATGAGTTTAATTGGAGCACAGAAGTGCTCAGAGCAGAGTGACGACATTGCTTAATGAGACCAAATTAAAAAACACATTTGAAGAAAATGAATTAAAAAATCAAAACCATTTTGCAACCCATTGCTAAGGGCAGTGAGGGGCACAGGCAGAAAGTGTTGAGTCAGTGCCTGTAGTTGAGGAAATGTCCTTATTTGTGGAGAGCGGCACAGAAATTAAAGCAGGGAGTCAAACACTGACAGCAAAAACCTCACCAGAGATTATGTTTGATTCTTAAAGAGATATTTTCTTTTCTTCCCTTCTTCCTATTTTCAAAGATTAAACCCAGCTCTGTCACGACACCGCCCACACAAAGATGACACAGAGCTGGATGAAGTATTAAGTATTTACAGTATCTGATCCAACACTGCAGAAGACGTTCACCTCTGTCAAGACCAAAACACATGAAAAATTACCTGCATCTTTCATCTGAAACCAAACCTTCATATATACATGACATTATTGTCTTATGGATTATCACTATTTGGTAAATACCATATAGCATGTAAGTATGAAATGTCATAAGGTTACCAAACTGACAGCTTAAAGGTGCTGTGGGTAGGATTGTGAAGATCTTAGCAAAGAAATTTGAACATCGAACTAACTGTCCACCCCAACCCCCCTCCCCATTATGCTAAAGCCCAAAACTTTCTCCTAAGCCCCTCCCCCACAAGGGAGAATGAATGCGTGTGCATGAGCAGTGATTGACTCGCAGTTAGCCTAAATGTTGTGATGAGTTGAAGAGCTGCTCAGAGTGTGAGTTCAGGTTGAAGCACTAAAGACGGGACAATGCTGCGGCCCAGCAGGACAGAACGACATGAATGGAATCCTCAACAGAGAAAAACTCAGAGCAGATGAGCCTAAAGTGGTTTCATGTGGATTAATCATTTCAAATGGAGTCGGAATGACATTGAACTAATGTTAAGGTCATTTCATCACAAGGCCATGTTGTCATGACAACATGCAGGTGTAAGGAAAAAAAAACTTTTAAGATTTCATGACACGTTACCAGCCATCGGACATCAAGATCAAACTGGTCAATTCCAAAATGATGTTTAAATACCATCCAAACTAGTGCTGGCTCAGCTGGTTCCCAGCCAGGTTCAGCCTGGATCTAAAGTCACTGGCAGCTGAGGTGGGCTGGGAGCCAGACAGGGGGGGAGGGGAGAGAGAGAGAGAGAGAGAGAGAGAGAGAGAGAGAGAGAGAGAGAGAGAGAGAGAGAGAGAGAGAGAGAGCTAGCTGGTGGCACACTGGTTTGTGTGACCAGCTTATCAACACAACAGGGGCTCTGGCTGAACAAATTGCCTTCTCTGTTCACTGTGATTAGACTGCAACAAATGCACAAACACACACACATGCGCGCACGCACGCACGCACGCACGCACGCACGCATGCACGCACGCACGCATGCACGCACGCACGCACGCACAGTCACTGTTCAGATGATGTGTTGGCAATCAGAGACAAGCAATTGCAGAAAGATTTCCAGCCTCATTTTTTCTGTGGTGAAGGGTCACTGTGTGTGTGTGTGTGTGTGTGTGTGTGTGTGTGTGTGTGTGTGTGTGTGTGTGTGAATGTGTGCATGTGTGTGTGTGTGTGTGCGCGTGTGTTTGTGTGTGTGTGTGTGTGTGAGATCAGTTAAGTCAGAGTGCTCTATGAAAGCGTTCACATACTGGTGGCACAGCAGAGACTCTCAGAGTGATTCTGATAAAGGCAGATTGTAATCCCATCATCACTGATAATCTAGGATTGAACATGTTTATGTTTATATTCATTATCTCATCTGACAACTTGGAAAAATTCGAAGAAAATTCAAAACACACAATTGAGGAAATCTTCAAACTATGAAACTAGAAGCGCAGACCTCGTCACGAAGTGAATGCAGTGTGAATTTCCACAAATGTGGTTTAGCCGTCAATAGGTGACTGTGAGCCGGGTACAGGCACAGCCAGATGACGGTCCTTTCAGGGGCCGTGGTAGTGGAGATTAGAGAGAAGAAGTGAGCGTCATGCAGCGATGCCAGTTATGTTTAGGCACCAAAACGACTCGTTAAGTTTAGGAAAAAGCTCGTGGTCAAAACTCTCCCGATGAACGAATGAGCATTTTCTGGGTGAAAGTATTTTGTTTTCGCCGCAGAGTGAACTCCGCTCTTCGGCTTGAAAGCGCTGTTTCATGTTGACACCGCGTGGTGCTATTTCCTTTTGAGATTATAACTATTTCTCGATGATCTCTTACCTAATATCATAATTCTAACACATATGTCTTTCAATGCTAGGAGAGCAAAACATCTGATGAGATTTGAACTCAAGAGGAGAGGCCAGACTCTCCATACAAACCCCCTCTTCATGTCTCTCACTCTTTCTCCCTCAGACTTACAGATTGTGATGTCTGTATGCATGAGACTCAGTTTTCTCTGGGATTCTGCAGTAGACAGCCAGGTGTGACTCTGAATAAAAGAAGTTCGACATGACTTAGACAATCCATTTCTGTGGGATTTGGCGCGGATGGCGGCGCGTGACAGCAGCAGGCCATTAGGACACTCTGTGGTGCAGTCAAATCAGCTCTCATTTCCAGCTCTGAATTGAGCTGAAAATGTCAGCCTTTGCTTGAGACTGGAAGGGCTGCTGGAGGAGTTTATTTCTCTGGTTTTTATAGCTCAAAGCGTGACAGCCTCTCATCTATCTGTCAGGACACACAGACTGCAGCTATTACAGAGCTGGGCTTAATGGGGGTCATTGTCTAATGAGTTATACATGGACTAGAGTTGAAGGGTTCCCCCTCATTTTAAAATTATTATTTCCAATTTCTCTTTTCTCAGGAAAACTGGGATTTCATGCTATAAAGGACGTTTACAGAAAATGGTATTTATTCTAATTTTTAGGTTATTTTTTCATATATATTTGCTTGTGTGGTGATATGTTTAGTGGAAGAACAATACTTTACCCGTTGTAATACCTCTGAGTGCTTATAGGGGAGTGTATGACAATATTTATGGTGCTAAAATGGTCATAAAGCGATATGAGAGTACTTCCTTGTTTTATGAATGAGGTGGCCGGCGAGTTGAAGCAGCTGCGCTGTGTTTGACTAATCAGTGGGGACAGCCCTGCAAAACCCATCCTGAAGGCTACTTTACTTTCAGAAAGTAAAAGCCCTGCTCAGGGGGGCATACTATCTTTACGTAAGACTCACACTCACACTCCTGATGAAAAAAGGGAGGAACAGTATTTCTGGTATTCTGTGTCTCCTGGGGCCAGACCAGATGTGATATTAGCTACTGTCTGTTTATAGCCTGAGACCATTTTTAAACTTGAAATTGTTCATTCATACCTAACACTTGTGCAAATTTCCCCTTTGTAAACCTGCCAATGCCAAGTACCCTGTGCAGAGAGGGTTACATTTACCACACATTAAGACAGAAACAGAGAGGGAGTTTGACGCCCGCACAATTTATGTTGAAATCGGAAATGGAGACAGTTAATACAACATCAGTTTGATTACTAGCCTTGTAACAGTGGTAGCAGCAGCAGTAGTTGTGCTAGTTGAACTAGCAGCAACAAGTAGCAGAATAATCCTGCAGACTGTTGAGCATTGGCTTAGTTTATAAGTGTATTTCTTGTGTTTGATTTCTGAGTAGCACAGCTTGATGAGAGACACAGCCTGTCCTCACAGTTCCAACCCGCTCTATTATTAGGCAGGAGAAAATCTCTATCAACCCTCAGGAGTAAGCTCAGCCTGCAGGGGGCACTGCTCCTCACTGTCCCACACACACACATACAGCATGGAGATCAGGAACAGAACACTGAGCTGCTGCTGATGGAAGCTTTACATTACATCCTCTTCACTGTCCTCCACTATAACTCTGAACTAATAGCACTATAATCAATGTGTGTGTGTGTGTGTGTGTGTGTGTGTGTGTGTGTGTGTGTGTGTGTGTGTGTGTGTGTGCGTGCGTGCGTACATTCGTGCATGCTGCGTGTTTGAATGTGTGCGTGCTTATTATGTGTGGGCTGCAGCAGGAAGTGATTCATTGCCATAAACCACAAGGATTCATACACCAGTGTACACACACACACACACACACACACACACACACACACACACACACACTCATGCAGCATACTGACACACTATAAACCACACATCATCACCTCCTGGACACTCACTCAGTACGTGTAACTGGCAATCACTGAGATAGAACGCTGGACCTGTTTACTCTTGCTCCACAAACACACACACACACACACACACACACACACACACACACACACACACACACACACACACACACACGTTCATACTTGTGCAAACAAGGACATGTGAGCTTATGCACAGATGACAAAATCTCCCACCAACAGTATTCCAGTGAGTCCAATGTGGCAAACATTTTTTCAATTGGATTTTTATCTATACTGTCAAATCATAACAGAAGTGATCTCAGGACTCTCTACAGAGTTAGGGTTAGGTCTAAACCACACTATCATTTAAAAACACAAGAAAGTGTGCGGAGTGTGTTCTGATTAACGGCTGTTTGAACCCACAAACTGCTCATCTAAAAACACAGATCACATCATCACTCTGAGCTGTTTCTGATCCATAATTCCAGAACGTATTGACATTGTCAGACAACATTAGTGCATTACTGAAGGAAATATTGACTCTGTTTTCATTTTCATAATTGACAGCATTTTCATATTGACATCAGCACGCCATCGAGCATCAGCCATTGACGTTCTGTCATGACGCGTTTCATAAACAGCTCTATTAGATATATAAAGATGAAAAGGACACAGTTGGTTCACCAGGCGCCGAATGATGGTTTGTTCACTGCAGAAGATTAATGTTCAGATGTTATTTTGGTTATTTTACGTATTGGCCAGACATGGTGGGCGTTTAAAATGTTAAGATGATGACGCACCAAAAAAGACACAATGCACGTTTTATTTCATTTGTATGACTCATATCCTGTGATGCATTTTTATACAGAACTTGTGTTATTTTGTCGCTGTCAGGCAGTAACCTTGTAACTCCATATTTCATCTTTTTTTTTTCTGTCATGCTATTGGTCACTCTTTAAGTCTGTCTGTGGGTTCACAAATATTTAAACAGTGACGAGGCAATTTTGTTGGTAAATAGCTCAAAATAATTTTCAAAACAATTGTCATTTCCTGAAAAACAACGGTTTTGGACATTCAAGGTGCAACAGCGACGATTTGTAATGTAATGTAATTTGTAATTTAAATATCTGGTCATTATGTCAGAACATGCTGGTGATTGTTTGACTCGTCAATTAAATCTGAGCATATGTTTCAGAAATCTAATATCTAATATATATATATAGACTTTTCCCATCCTACAGTGTAGTGTATTGTGCTGTCCCACTAGTGGACAGCTCCTGGTGCTGAAATGAGCTGTATTAAATATGGCAGAGGAACCACAGGGTCATCTGTCCACTGAAAACATGGTTTTAAGTATTTATTTAACATTCACAACTAAATTAACAACAATCAAAGTTTAAATTGAGAAGAAAAAACATCCTTAGTTATTGGTTTAACATTAAAAGTCTGCTTCGTAGGGACTGTGTAGGAGTGGTCCAACCAGAAGAAAACAAAGGTGAAGGTCCATGGACATGTTAATGCTAGGAAACATCGAGTTTCTCTGAAACTCCACAACTGTCATCAGTTGATCTGTTGATTCAAATGTTTCCGACCTGCAGATCTTCAGACCTCCAATCAACCAAAAAGGTTCCTAGCTGAACCTAACAGCCAAAACCAGCTTCAGTAAACAGAAAAGCAAAAAGAACATAAGCTATTCTCTTCATCTGAATCTTATCTACAGTGAAAACATGAATCCATTACACATCCGTTCAGTTTTACATCTGATCTAACAATGGCCTCGTCAGATATTCAATGGATATCGGCATATTTAAAGGTTTCATGTGCAAATAATGTTGACCAGCTCCGGCTTCAGGACTGATTCAATATTCCTGTATCATCACTGCACATGTGTGACAGATGATTGACACACACATTGAACGATGTGCTCCGGTTGCAGGGGAAGAGCAAAGACGTGCCATCATGTAACTGCATAATTATACTCTGCTAGCCCACTCAGGACTCTGCTGACATGCAGAGAGCTGCCATCAATAACAGCAGCTCAGCTGTCAAGGAAGAGAATTCTGTTAGAGTTAGTTGTCTGATAGAATAACATCCATGTGTTTCCACAAAGGACCCAAAAAACATCAGCACAACCACTGCAACTGCAGCGCAACACATACAGAGAACCTCAGAGGGAGAACTCAGGGGAAAAAACACAGAAGGAGCCACACATAACGTCGTATGAGCAATCATTTACAATTATTAAAAAGTATTTTTCATCAACAACTGGGAATATAGAGGACCTCCACAGAGTTGTCTTTGTTTTGCCTGTCAGGCTGCTGCAGCCTGTTCGGGCCAAACGCAGCCTGACAGAGGGCTTTGTACACACTTCTCGAAAGGAAACTACTGTCGTGGATTTTAATAGTTGCCGATTTTACTGATCAATTAATTTTCCAAGGAGACCGAGATGGTACTATAATAATAATTTTATTCAAACAAAAAATCCTGAGTTACTCTCCAGAGAAACTGAAGACGTTCTCTAGCATGCAAGTACTTTTTATTTTGGGAGGATGGACCTTACTTGCGCCACCTTAAATAAATTATAGGTGACATTTTATTGTTCTAATGAAGAAACGCTACATTTGAACATGAAAGAGCAGTGTTCTGTCACTGAGCTGGCTGACTGGATAATATTTTTGCCCTAAAGTATGATTTGATATTATTTCTTGTGCTTACAGTAAATAAGCCCTATCTCAGTCTCAACATTTCATCTCAGTGTTCCTTCCACTAGCTGCATGTTGCTAATTAGCGTGAATGCTCTGACCCAGTGACACAGCAGCAGCACCTGGCATCGCTCGCTATCTGATAGGGGGGGATTTGGGAAATCAAGCTTCATTCATCTGTCCATTTCTTAATTATTCTGTTCAGGGTCAAGAGGGGGCGAAAGCCTTTCCCAGCATGCATCGACTGGACGTGCAACATATACACAGACACATTTCCATTTGACTGGGACCATACACTGGACCATGCCTGCATAAGGTCCTGAATACTATGCATTTACAACTTCCTGAGCATTTATATATTATAACCTTGACCTTTCTTGCCTATTTAAATGAGAAGAAATGTCATCCTTATTTATAAGGATGACATACATGCTACACAGTGATTCTAAAATGTCTTTTTAATTATTTCATTCTGCTCCCTGATGAGCCCAGAGGAAGAAAATAGCTGCAACTCTGTGTCTCATTATCGCCTTAACATCTCAAGCCAGACACACACACACACACACACACACACACGTGCGCACGCTCTGGCGCTGACATGATGCAGGCTGTCACATCGACGTGCTACATAATGGTTGCTAATGTTATTGGTTATTTGAACACCGTGGCTCGCTCATTGTGTTCAGGCCTCAGAGTGACCAGCAAACTGTCTCTTTGTTTTCATCACTGATGCCAAGGTGACTGGCTCGGTCACACCACTGAATGATATCATAAAAGGTAATTACATTGCAGAGCATTCTGCTGATAATCATTAACAAATGCATGAGTAATAAAAACTGAATTATGTAACAGTTTATGAAGCTTTCATGCGTTGCCAGGCTAACATTATGTCTGCTTTACTCTGACATGCACTGAATGGTCGAGTGGTGAGGACTGAAGGCAGCATTTCATTTGGATTTGTATGTATTTTTCTTATAATAGGAATAATGTGGCAACACAACACACGGTGAAAAGTGGATTTGAACATCCTTTTGAATCCACTTTTATAACCACAAAGATCTGAAATGTATTCTGTGACTGTCAAAATGTCTCTGAGGTTCTCTCTCTCTCTGACACCAGGTAGGTGAAGTTTATTTCAATCGTACAGCGTCAATGAAAGTTAGATTTGTAAAACAGCAACTATGTGACTTATGAGGACATTTTCATTGTTTCTTTCCATCAGTAGTTCCAGTGAAACTTTACTTTGCAATAATTTAAGCCTCACAAACTAATTTCCTTTCAGCCTAATTTTAATAATATTGTAATACAGTTTTTCTTGATTGCTTTGATGCAGCAGTCAACTCAAACTCCATATTTTTCAAAACAGTTAACACACAGGCCAAAACAGTGGCACTCATGGTCTAAATGACACATTTTGTTTGCAAAAGGCTCTAACCGTGCCAAAACATTTAAAATATACAACAAAGGCAAATTCTGCCTTCAAACAACACAACTTGCAAACAAGTGTATGAGCTCTTCCAATCAACCATTACACAGTGGACTACAAAATACAAAATACAGCACTCAGTGTGAATCAGTGCACCATTGCTTGTCACTGTAATCTATTACTATACATAGCTTTCATGCCAGTGCCACTTGTTGTCAAATTTGCCTTCTTGCAAAGAATTGGATCCAAAATCAGACGTGCTTTGATGCTAATTTTATTGATTCCATTGATTCTTATTTTCAAACTGTGGCTGAAAACTGAAATACTGTAAATATTACACAAAATACATGTAAACCAAAATAAAATATATTACAGTAAAGTATAAACATCTATTACTGTAGAGTATAAGAAATAGCCACTATTGATATTGATGGGGCCACATGGCCTAACCCTGCACACTGATTGTTAATTGAAGATTTGTGTGAAGGAGTGTCAAACAGGTGCTTCATTTCATACTGATGTAGGTAGTTTCTAATAGTTAGGAACAGATATTTTCTGTTTGGTTACCATAGCTAAAACAATGGAGTTTGGACTGCTTGAATGACATCCGTGGTAACTGTTCTGCAAAAGGGTGGGAAAATGTGTCAATCCAATGAGAAAGGGTTAACACATTCGCAAGAGGTATCTTCTGCTCTGCTGAGACGGTGATGATGAAAACCGAGTGGATCCCAGTTTCTTTAAGCAGGTCAAAACATAAACTGTAATAATAAAACTAATGATATGTTTATTTAATATAGCACCTTTAGCTATTTTTACTTAACTTTAAAGGTCCCATGGCATGAAAATTTCACTTTATGAGATTTTTTAACATTAGCATGCGTTCCCCCAGCCTGCCTATGGTCCCCCAGTGGCTGTAATTCTGCACCAAGGCTGAATTTCGGGAAAGAGACTTTAGATACAGTATTAGGGGACCACTAAGGTCTATATAAAAGAGACTTCAGATACAGTATTAGGGGACCACTAAGGTCTATATAAAAGAGACTTCAGAAACAGTATTAGGGGACCACTAAGGTCTATATAAAAGAGACTTCAGATACAGTATTAGGGGACCACTAAGGTCTATATAAAAGAGACTTCAGAAACAGTATTAGGGGACCACTAAGGCCTATATAAAAGAGACTTCAGAAACAGTATTAGGGGACCACTAAGGCCTATATAAAAGAGACTTCAGATACAGTATTAGGGGACCACTAAGGCCTATATAAAAGAGACTTCAGAAACAGTATTAGGGGACCACTAAGGCCTATATAAAAGAGACTTCAGATACAGTATTAGGGGACCACTAAGGTCTATATAAAAGAGACTTCAGATACAGTATTAGGGGACCACTAAGGTCTATATAAAAGAGACTTCAGATTCAGTATTAGGGGACCACTAAGGTCTATATAAAAGAGACATCAGATACAGTATTAGGGGACCACTAAGGTCTATATAAAAGAGACTTCAGATACAGTATTAGGGGACCACTAAGGTCTATATAAAAGAGACTTCAGATACAGTATTAGGGGACCACTAAGGCCTATATAAAAGAGACATCAGATACAGTATTAGGGGACCACTAAGGTCTATATAAAAGAGACTTCAGATACAGTATTAGGGGACCACTAAGGTCTATATAAAAGAGACTTCAGATACAGTATTAGGGGACCACTAAGGCCTATATAAAAGAGACATCAGATACAGTATTCGGAGACCACTGAGGCCTATATAAAAGCATCGAAAATGTCATAGGACCTTTAAGTAAAGTTACCTTTGGAACAAATTTACTTTAATCCTTTATTTCTACATGCAGGCAGACTCAAATTGCATCCCTGTCTCACTCCATGCCCCTGTTTAAAGAATTCTGTGTTTTTGGAGCCATTTGTTACTGCACATTTATTTTCCATGTACAGTGATTTAATAGTGTCATAAACTTTACCCCCTATACCGCTTTCAATAAGTTTATAAAAAAGCCCTTCATGCCATATTGAATTAAACCCTCTCCCTCTCCCTCTCCCTCTCCCTCTCCCTCTCTCTCTCTCTCTCTCTCTCTCTGTTTCACATTGATCTCCCACTCTTCCTCCTCGAGACATTACATAAAAGCAAAGCTTCCTGATCACAGAGTGCCTATCATTTTGGGGGTTTTCTGCTCATTTCACAAAACTCTGTGTGACTAGCCTGAAAAAGCAGCGCTGAGTGTTGAAGCAGCGCTGTGTTGCACTCTCCTACTCACAGTGGTGGGCGGAAACAAGAATCACGGCTGCACCAGCTTCTTTTTCTTTTCTCCCAACAACCTCGCAGCAAAACGGATCAATAATGAATTTTTTGTTCTCACAAATGAATGTCTTTCGCAGATCTCTATTCGTTCTTCTTTGTCTCTCCACCCCTCTTGGAAAGATAACGTACTAACTATTCTCTATGCAACAATTTTGCAGTTACAGCTCTTGATTTCTTTCCAATGGTTGCTGTGCTGTGTGATCCTGATGCTCTGTGATGTGTTGACTGCTGCCAGCTGAAAGGTTTCACACACAATCGCAGGCTCGAGATTCAACAAGAAATACTTGACGCAAGGAGAAGAAACGCACTATTTCTACCGCCCAAAAAAATTGAGAAGCACGTTGAAAACGTCCAACTTTACCCAGCACGCTGCGAGTCTTTATACCAACCACCTGATGTGTGCAGAGACTCAAAATCATTTCAGTACTGTTAACAACATGTTATAGCACACAGAGTGTACAATGAGTCTGTTGACAAGAAAGAAGGCCCAATGTTAGTCTCTACAATATGTTCACATCGATTCCTGGTCTGATTGTTTCTTTGTAAGTATGCCGTGTACCTTTTATGAACAATTGTTATATTGTTTTTAACTTAGTACATTATTTTTTCTTGTAAGGTGACCTTGAGTGCTTTGAAAGGTGCCTATAAATAAAATGTATAATTATTATAATTATGATTATAATTATTACATTTAATTTTTTTTTTTAACTGTAGTGAAATGAATGTAAGTCAATGGCTGAGTGGAAGGTGAAAGAAAATCTAGTTCAAATCCTAAATGCAGTTGTATCTTTTGGTAAATGGTCAGCGGTAATGTTTGCAGTTCCACCACACTGACTTGTTCATATATATATATATATATATGTATATCTATATATATATATATATCAGTTTAGGCTGTGCACATTTTCCTATGCACTCTGGAAACCCTGGGTCTCTTATGACTCACAGTGTTCATTTCACTGTGAGCAGCAACAAGCTGACTGTGAAAACGGATCTGAACGAGGCTCAGACTCAGATGCAGACGGGATTCTGCTTCTCAAGCAAGCAGTGAGAGCTCACACCGCTGCTGCTGAGATGGCCAGCTGACATGTAGAGACGTGCGTGCGTGCGTGCGTGCGTGCGTGCGTGCGTGCGTGCGTGTCTAAATAAGAGAGTCCAGAGCAGAGACTTGATCCTGAGGTTGGAAAATCCCTGAGACAAGAAAGACACACACACACAGACACACATTCATACACACACACACTACTACAATGCGGCAAAAGAAAGTTCATGTAAAAGCTGTTGATCTTTCATCTTGACACCCTGTCAACATTGTTATCTACTGTAGCGCCGCCACAGCACGGTGAGGTGAAGTGAGCCGGAGCTGAACAGTACGCTCACTGTCAGACAACACACATTCTACTACCATGCTATGAAGGCATTATCTCCCATTAGCTCATGCCACTGCCAAGGTACACTTCACTGTCAGCCTGCTCACTTCCACACTGATGTATTGTTTGTAAGAATGGGTACCAAGGGCCGGTCGGGAACTAATTTTTCCAACTATTCCGACACCACGTGAAAAAACACCCTATCACCCTAGCAGTCCACAATAATGTGACGCTGACAACTCAATAGTTCTAAACTTCAGAAAGCACCAGCATCTGTTTAAACACCACTGTTAACATCAGCTCACACATGAGTTAAAGACAATGAAAACTGTGCAGTCATTGTAATGGGGATGTTAGAATCAGGATGTCTGTCAACTGATCTTATTTGACAACTTGACTGAATTTACAGCCGCATGACGAGAGCTGAACGTAGCCTCAAAGTCAAACAGAGTCCATGTGTTGCCTGTTCTGTACTGTTGTGCGGATGCATGGTGCTGTTTTGGTTGCTGTAGGTTATCGGAAATGATTGATACATATATAAACCACAGATGTATCATCCAGTGTTACTGACACAGCTTCTGATTGGGAATGCTGATCACTTTCTAAGCAACTGACACATGATGCATGAGGAACATCCAGACGGACACACACACACACACACACACACACACACACACACACACACCAATGATTGACCTAAATGTTTTCTGTTTCTACGGTACCGCTGGCAGCGACTACATCATATCAGTTTCCAGCAGAACAGAGAGAAAGCAGAAAAAGCAGAAACTCCATCTTATGTTCTTCTTTACAAAGTAAATAAATGTCAGACTGACCGACATGTGATTTCATTTTCCTTAGAAAACTATCGGTTTTTAGAAATGTCTCATCATATATTGTCTCTAGAAATGTATTATTCAACTTTTGTTTCTGTTAAAGAAGGAAAAGAAAATCCCAATACTCAACACTATCAAATCACAACACTTCTAGAATCATAATTAATGAAAATCGCAATACAAATCCAATCAGCACCCATGTATTGGAAAAGAACCCAACTGGGACAAAAGCAGATCGTCCCAGCCCTACGGAGCATACAGTCGCCTCTGGTTTGTTCCTCGAGCTGACTGAACCGTCCAACCAATAACTCCCATCAAACCGTTTCAGAGTCTTGTTGTTTTATTGTCATCCAAAGGAAGGAGGATTTATTGAGGGACGTTCAGCCTTCTGTGGTATTCAGACCGTCTCCCATAGACAAAACAGGATATGTAAGGGGATTTGGGTCTGCGGGGGGGGGGGGGTTGTATTCAGTGTCCACACAGGGAATACCAGGCTTTCACGGATGTTGGAATGACTAAGGCGGTTCATTCCAAGAACACTGACAGTTGGATTTAGAGTTGTGCTTATGAGCGATTGAGTCATGACCGGTTTTACCATCCAATAAGAAAAAGCTATTTGGAGATTTCTGGGCTTATTACCTCTCAGGCTGGGCTGGATAAAAAAGGAAATGCCTTTAGGGAGATGCTGCAGAAAGTGACGGGGAAGAGTAATAATGGTATTTAAAGGAACACAATCAGGAAATGCTTTTTCCTGCTGCACTTTATTCAAGAAGTGATCCTCTCAAATCATCTTCAGCTTTCTCGTTTACAGTTAAAATGGCAAAGGAACATCTTTTAGGCTTTTCCAGAGTATCCACTGTTTGAGTTACGGATGGACTCACAGGAGGGACAACCTGACCAAGAAAGAACTGTCACCTTGATACACTCTTTGCTAAAGAATTGACCCCCTTGTTACGCACTGACATTTTATTAGTCATAAGTGCTTTCAAAGGGAAGACTTTTTTGTTCTTCTGATAAATAAATAGATTTGTTTGCACGTATTTCCCCTCATATCCTCCTTAAATATTTCAGATGAAATGTGCATGCAATGAAAGGATAAAAACAACCGAACGTGAACCTCAACAGACCCAACACTGTATGAGGCGTACGCTTCTGTTTGCTCCAACACTAATGATCAAGAGATGACTTGACTCAATGGCCTCAGTTTACATAAACCTTCCTCTAAATTAAAGATAAATATTATAGGTTAAAATAAGATGAAGGCATATTTTAAAGGAGGGTGGTTGCTTAGTGCACTCAGTGTCTTGTAGTACAGGCATAGGCGTAATTTGCAGGGGGGATAGGGGTGGTTACAACCCCCCAATAATCAAAACTGGCCAGCGCGGGCGCCCAGATAGCTCAGTTGGTAGAGAGGGCACCCATGTATAGAGGTTTGCTCCTCGGCGCAGCGGGCCTGGGTTCGACTCTCTCAATAGTGCGGCCCTTTGCCCCCCCTCTCTCCTTTCATTTCTTCAGCTGTCCTGTCAATAAAGGCCTAAAAATGCCCAAAAAATAATCTTAAAAAAAAACAAAAACTGGCCAGTGCAAACTCTACCTCTTCTTAATATTGTGGTGGACATATCCCCTGCATCCCCCCCCAAAATCTACGCCTGTGAGACAAACACTAGTTCTACCTAACAAGCCCATTTGAAAGCATGCATCTCCTCTTTTAGCCCAACTGAGGAAGCTTCAGTCTGATGGCAGCCCTTATTCTGTGGGTCATTTCTCTCTTCCAAAGATAAACAGGACAGTGGGAAGCTTTTCTTCCACACAAACTCTAAATAATAAAGACCTACATTCTGCAGACAAAAGGTAACCTCCTTTACAGTGGGTTTCCACAAGCATCTCTAAGGCAGACACGGACACACTGCTGCAGCAGCACTTACATGGAGCTGATGTTCTGGAAAAGGTCTTCGATGCTCCCGGTGCTGTTGGCGGTGCTGCCGGTGCCCTGGAAGGACAGCAGCGGGAAGAACCTGCTGCTGTCCGACTTATTGCAGTAGATGTCTGCGGGCGAGCAGGTGCAGGTGGGCGGGCAGTCCAGCAGGGAGCCCAGGTAGTGGTGGCAGAGGACGCTGAGCAGGAAGAAAAGCCGCCAGCAGCACCAGATCCTGGAGGGGCGCCGGGCGCCCGGCAACGCGCCGGAGACATCCATGCTGTCACGACTCAAGTGGACAGATGTCTTCGCAACTTTGCGGCGCAGCAGCAAAAAGACTCAAATCCTCCTGTTCATAGTCCGTCCAGTGTGTGTGTGTGTGTGTGTGTGTGTGTGTGTGTGTGTGTGTGTGTGTGTGTGTGTGTGTGTGTGTGTGTGCGTGCGTGCGTGTGTGTGTGTGTGCGTGTGTGTGTAACCGGTGTCCTCACCTTATTTCTCTCAATGCAGTCCAAATCTTAAAATAAAAAGTATCTCCCTTCATGTCCATGCGTATCCATATGCCTGTGAGCGAGCGCGCGCGCGCGTGTGTGTATTGGGGGGTGGGTGGGGGGTGTCAGAAATTTTGATGATGCCAGTCACGGTTCTCCTGCGCGTTTAAAAAAAAAAAAATCACCGGTGGGAAGAAAAAAGGAGGAAGAAACCCCGAAAATATTCCAGGTCCATGAAAGAGTCTGAGCGCGTGCAGAGCGGTTCTCTTTCTCTTCTCCTCCTCTCTCTGCATCGTTTTATGTCATCCCTTCATCTCCCCCTCTCTGTGTCTCTCTCTCTGTGTCTCTCTCTCTCTCTCTCTCTCTCGCTCTCTCTCGCTCTCTCTGGTAGCATGCGCTGAGATTGGTGGAGAGACATAGACAGAGACAGGGACAGGCTGGCGGAGAGAGAGAAACACTCCATCCTCCGAGCTTCAAGTCCCACCTACTGGGCACACTGGAAACTGACACAGGCGCTGGCGCACAGGCGCCCGCACGCGCACGCGCTTTTGTTTTTAGATGGTAGTGGCCCCACAGAAATAAAACACACACACACACACACACACACACACACACACATACATTCAGTTGTGTCTCCTGCCATCTCATCTCGTTTAGCATCTGTAACTTCTGTTCTGTGTGTTCAGAAGGAACAACCCCAGGGCCACACGCATTGATTGAGTGTAGCTTCATACTTTGGTCCAGAGCAGACATCTCTGTTGAAGCTAATATGACATGTGTATTGGATGTTAAGCAGAAATGTTAAAGCAGTGATAATGAGTCCATCCTACCCCCTCCCCGAAAAGACGCCCCCATAAGTCCTTTGTTAAAGCAGCAATTCTGCCCTATATTTAGGTTTCTAGTGGCGTCGCCCTCTAGTGGCCGTAATAGTTGTAGAGGAGCAAAGCAGGAAGTGAGGTGTAAGAGTGCTAAATAACTAGGCAGGTTGGTGGATGGGTCAAACCTCCACCCAGGAGACCAGAGTTAGTGTTGCGTTGGAAAATAAAAGCAAATGGCGAGTTGTTTTAACTTTACGGATAAACAGAAACAAAAATCATTTGGTCTCAACATTGGAGGGACACCTTATAGTGGCCGGTTGGGGGGGGTCGCCCTGCAGAAAAATGTGAGCGTCAAACACTTCATTTCCTGTATTCTGGTGAACTTTTCTGCAACAATTTGTGAACACAAGTAGACACAATTATTGTTTTCCATCAGATCGATTATAGATCTTGACATTTTCCTATTTTTTGAGGGGGACAAATCTACCTTTTCTAAATATTAGGGGGGCGTATCCCCTGCATTTTGACCCAATCCACCATCTTTTTCTGAACTTAACTAAGTAGTTTTGGTGTCTAAACCTAACCAAACTGAACCGCGACAGTTACCTTCTCTGGTTCAGATATGAGGATGGAAAACCTTCCTGTGGGGAGGAATAAATGACAGATATCGTTGTATGGTTTGGAGGACTGGTTGAAATAATGGATTTGCCACTTAGGGGCAGCGGAACAAGCTGGAAACACAACATTGACATATTGTGACCTAATAATGTATTTACAGTAAATGTGTTAGCAAACACTTTTTTCCACATCCAGCAGAGCACATTCTCGTTGACCTGGGGTGGTGTTTGGGTCCACCTGATGACAGCCAGAAACAAGCCACTGTTCCAGCAGGTATAGCAATGCAGCCGTTTATTAGTTACACCTTAGTATGAAAAATCAGAATGACTGTGTGAAAAACGATCTATAGACCCAATCACAATGTCTGTCTGTTTCCAACAACTTTCGGGTAGAAGACTCCTAGTACATACTAGTCTATATGTCGACGTTTCATTTACGGATTGTTCTGGTGTCGCCGGAGGTTCCGCCAGATGTCCGTCCCCTTCCTCTTTCTTTGTGTTGGCGTTCTAACCTCTGGTGGATTTGTGAGGACTATGGTTAACTGCTCCTCAGATCTCTGCAAGGTAAATCCAGACAGCTAGCTAGACTATCTGTCCAATCGGAGTTTTCTGTTGCACGACTAAAACTACTTTTGAACGTACACGTTGCACCAAAACAAGTTCCTTCCCGAGGCTATTTTGCGGAGGCCACGTTGCTCCGTCTGGCGCTTAGCGCTGCCCAAGACGATTGTGATTGGTTTACAGAAATGCTAATAAACCAGAGCACGTTTTTCTCCCAACCCAGAATGCAGTGCGGTCTAGCCAGACCATTCGCAGTGCAGCGCTTCCTTTAACAGCACGCTGAGAGAACAGAGACAAGGAACAACTGGATCTACTCTCATCTCCGTGTTTGATGCTTTCACATGTCAACACTTTGACTAGCGTTAGCTTGGAGAGCTAATTTACCTGTTGGGCCGCAGACTAAAGAAACTGACACCAACCAAACTATCAGTCAGTCTGACTGACCGGCGGTGACATGTTGCTTTTTCTAACGCTAGATTTGGTTCATCAAAGACGCTAACAAAGCTACACAGGACAGAAGATAAGACAGCAGAGAGCACAGATAGGTGGGACCTCCGTGTTAACCTGATATCTTCAAACGTTACAGTTAGGGCTGAAAATGACAACAGAAAGACACTAGTTTGCAGATTTCACATATCTCTGCAACTCAAATCAACGTGTCAACAGTGATTTTTGTGTTAGCGCGACCTCACTGTGATTCGGTTCGTTCAACTTTTACTTCAGTGCACATGCCCCATCATACTTCTTTCAGGGGTGTCACCGTGTTCTCATAAATCCGCTGTTAACTCGCTGAGCTCACTTTACTGACAGGAATGATGGACAAGTCTAGCTAAATAAGATCCAGCTTTTAATAAAACATAAGTATTGTGTTTTTGCCAGTATTAATAGTATTTTGGCCACCAGCTGCTCCTCTGCCACCACCCCCAAGTCCAATTTGCACAAAATCTGGTAACCTAAAAGCCAGATGACATTTACTGAACACATTAGTGAGCTAATGGGTCATTAAACTCACACACCATACACCGCTCCCCAGACAGATCTTACTGTGTTTAGCCTTTGAAAATACCAGGATCACTTTGAGACGGTGAGCTGTAATAAACATGGCAGCCTCTAGGAGCCCCGAGCCACACAGAGCAATGAACAGTGAAGGTTTTGAACGTTCAATGCCAATGTTTTTTATATATATATGAATTATTCCTCCCGCATCTACAGAACTGACGATCTCATCCAAAATGAATGTACTTTCTGCAACTGTGTTGAAAGACCAGTACTCATAGTACATCGATGCCTGAGGAAAAGACATGTCATGGCATCGTGGTGTGTACTCCCTCCCTCTCACTTTGTCTGTCTTTGTGTATTTTTTTATCCTTGGGATGCTGTTGCTGTTTAAAGCTCCACTTATACTGAGAATAAAGGTAAAATATTCCCCACTACAAAGCTCTGAGGAATCTGTGCTGGAGCAACAACACCTGTAGGCTTAGCAAGCGCACACACACACACTCACACACACACACACACACACACACACACACATACACACACACACACACACACACACACACACACACACAAACCCACATTAGTGTTCAGGTTTATTAAAAGCTGTATGATTGCGTGACTCATGATCATGAACAAACATGTAGTCTCATTTCTGTGTCTCTATGAACATGCCTTCATTATTGCCCACAAAAAGATCACTTGTGCACACTTGAGAAATATTGGCATAGTTTGCTTAGCCAGGTACTTGGCTCGTTCCAACTACTAGTAGTAGTCAGATGCCACCTCTCAGTCTCACTTGTGATATTATAGCATCCATTCAATATTAGTAAAGTGAGAATATTGGCAGTTAGCTGACCGCTATCACAAATTATAGTTAGCTGGAGTCCATTTGACATATCCAGGCCTGTATATACACTGTATAGAGACTCTGTACTACATCCAGTATTTTTACTTGGATTTTTGTATTTGTTTTGTGTTACTGCCAGACCACTTAGACGTCACCTTTGCACAACTTGTATATTACTGTAACTCTTTATTTGATCTGTATGTTTTGTAGATTCTTTACTGTATATTGTATGTTTTTATTTTGCTTATTTATTGTTTAACTCTATGTTACGTTTATGCTTTGTCTTGGCCAGGTTGTCGAATTTGTTCTTGATGATGGATCTTTCAGGGAGGCTGAGCTTTGATTGCCACTGTTGTGTGATGTCAGCACACTCTCATCTGAACTCATCTGAAAAATAGCTGTTACCATGGCGGCAGCTTCATTTATTATCTATCTTCTCCACATTCATTTGCATTATGTGATTGACGTAAACCCCCTTGAAATGGTTTCGGAGAAGCAGTCAAGATTCAGGTTTTTTTTTCTTACCAGAAAAGTAGAAGTGAGTGAATAAGTGAGTGTGATTTTCAATAACCATAACAGCACGAATAATTGACATGGAAATCAGAAAACACAGGTAAAAGATCTTATCATTTATTGTTTGGCATATTACAGGACAATTATTATGCTCAGCAGCATTCAAAATAAATTTAGGAGAGAAAGACTGATAAAGACCCTGCTGTCTGACAACAGCAATGCTTCCTTTATACCAGGCACAAGAAGAAAATAATTTCTACAGAATGAAACCAACAGACTGTTTTTATCTGGTTGCATTTATAGCTGCCTTTAGAAACATACTTAAGGACACTTTACTGCACATTGACAGTTAAAAACAAGCATCAATGTGTATTTTCTTGTTGGGACTATAACTGCATTCTGTTGCGCAACCTGTTCAAAGACAATGAATGAACCTAGGACATTGTTCTGCGTCATTGTTTGCAAGTCATACAGCGCTGACAATGGTCTGAAAGTAGAGATTGAGAGGAGGCTATGTGGTGCGTTATAGTGTTGGTGGGGAGGTCAGAAATCTGAGGCTTAAAATGCCATTTTTTTTCAACCTGGACCCTATTTTCATATGTTTTTGTGTGTAAGTGACTGATGGGCACAACAATCTTTGAAAGTGGTCCAATATTAAACGTGAGCGCTGTAACCGGCAGCCACAGACCGGGCTGCAATGTAACCCTATGGGGCAAATGTGCATTGTCAATTTCATCCATTAAAAGTGCTGTTTTTGCTGCTGACAGACTCAGAATATTATTCTAATTGTCTGACAACATTATGGAAAGGATCCCTACAGCAATAGAGCTTTTGAACTAGAAACAGCTCTGAGGTCGCTAGTGCTAAACCCACCAGACTCCATTTAAAAAAACAATACTTTTAGCGTGTATAGAGCCAACATTTTTTCGCATGTAAATCGGTAAATTCTGTGTTTATTTCAACCAAAACTAGAATTGTGATAGTTGGAAAAGTGGAAAGACGACCCAAAACGGCTTTTCATAGTTTTATTTTGTTTCTGTTGACTTTGAATGAAGTGTATTTTATGATGCTAAAATTGCTGTTTATTTACATGGAGTCTGGTGTGATTTTTTGGATGTTTTTTATATTTAAAAAAAATTCTTACTCTTTAACAGAAAGCTTGCCCTCCTTAGAAATCCTTTTCATAATGTCAGACACTTAGAATATTAATCTGAGCCTGTCAGTGGCAAAACAAGCACTTCTGTGAACATGAATACAAGCTGCACTATTGCCCAGTTAACTTAGATTGTAGCTTGTTTCTTGTTTAAAGGTGCTGGGTGACACGATGTTGGGTGACGTATTCACGTATACGATGAAGTATTTTCAAACAAAACGAGACTAGCTCGTCCCTCTCTCCTCCTCATCCTGTCCCCTCCCTTCCGTGCTTCCGTGCACTAACCCGCCCAACCCCCACCCCCAAATCCTTCTTGTCGGTTATTGGCTGGAACGCTGGGTCACTGTTTGTGTATGTTTGGTGGTGCAGGTTGGCCTAGATTGTTTTTGTTGCCGTCTGTAGAGCCTGGACTGTCTGCAGAGACCACGTTATTTTTTTCAGTGTGTTCAGGGGTCATGCGGCTCGCGGATAGTGAGGAAATGTTTGCTGTATGTGACAAAAAATGCTATAGCCTAAAAATCGCGTGACATCGCTTTGAGCACCTCTAATACTGGACCAATGTCAAAGATTGTTGTTCCCATCAGTCACTTTGACACAAACACATAGGAAAATAGGGTCCAGGTTGAAAAAAACGGTAGTTACCCTTTAAGAGCCAACTACTACACAGCAGTACAATTCCCAAAAGGAAGGACATGTGTGTCTTTGTCCTCTCAAAGCTGATGGATCCATGGATCAGGTAGTGATTAGTGAGAGAACTTAGCTCGCCATCATAGTGAGCATCATATCTCATATCATCATTTATTATTGTGATAATAACACATCCGACTGCGCAGATGTGATTTCATTGATAATATTATAAAATTATTAACATTTTAGCAAAGAAGGAAACTGAAAGCCTACATATTTTATTTTAGATTGTTGTATTGACTAAAGTGTGACAATGATATGACAAGGTCTGAATTGTGAGTTAGAGTGTTGTAATGATGGGAAATAGAAGACCATATCAGACGTTTGGATTTTGTTTTATACATATTTTCATATATGGACACTGAGTGAGTTGCTCTCTGACTGCAGCTGTCTCTGTGTCTGTCTTTGTTGTCTTGTCTGTGTCTTTCATCATTATCATATGTGATGTTTTTTGGTGTGAAATGATGCTATTGTGTGTGTTTAGTCTTTGTCTGATGATGTCTTATTTTGTATTGTTTACAATGTATTGTAATGTTTATGATTTGTTATTGCATTGTCCAACTGTAAAGAGAGTTGAAAGGACGTCAGGAAGAATGGCAGCTAAAAATGCTGTCCTGTCTGTCTGTGCTCCTCATGTCTTCCTGTATGTGACAGTAGTTTTTTCTCATCCTGTCCTGCTGCTGCAGCTACATCTATTCTACTATGCTTTTTGGCTAAAAGGGTTTTGGTCCCAGCCATTCAGATGACATCAATCAGATGTTATTGCCATGTCTTCTTAATGTACCTATGACCATAATGCATTATGGATGAACCATTGATTCCTAATGGCTAGTTAATGTACTGCATGTGACCAGGCTGTGGTTCCATGATAGATGGACAGAAACAAACCTCTTTCTCACGCATGCACGCACACACGCACGCACGCACAGACACACAAACACACACACACACACACACACACACACACACACACACACACACACACACACACACACATACACACACAGCATATTCACTGCCTCTAATGACCAGTATTGGGTCTAATTTTTAGTTTATATACAAACCTAAAAGCTTATACTGTTGTGTGCCACAGCACTCAGTCTCCCTAACCCTAACCCATGATTATTGAAGTTTTAATATATTTTTATCTTTTTCAGCACCACAGTAGCAGCATGGGTCCAAAGGTATCAATGCTGATTGGCCAGAAATGTATATTCCCCAGAAATAAAGCGACCGTAAGGTCCCAATTATAAGCCACCCGCAGTAGTCTTTTTCTGTAGTAAAATACTTTTTTTTTCAGTTTTCAATTCTCTGACATGTATTTCCTCTGTGACAGCAGTGTCTGTTCTGTAGAACTTCTGTAGGTTAAACTGGAGTAATCAAACACTTTTTAGGGATGACTAACTCTGAGAGAAACAAAACAGGCACCAAAACACTTATACCAACATTTAGGCTACAAAGAACCCATCATGCAACACCCAACAGACTCATTGTGTAGCACAAGAGCCAGTGCCAGACAATTGTTAGAAGCCAGACGGCGCAACTCACAGTTATTTCATGTGTCTGTCTGTGTCACATGGGTTCCACCACCGCCACGCCCCTTTAGCCTTCAATTGGAGAAGTGAACGTGAACAAGGTATTGACATTCTGTAGAAAATATCACAGATTCATGCCCCCCAGGTATTGATCCAAATGGCACTTTACATGTGGATGGATCTGAAAATGTTTTCTACATGGTAACATGTAGTACTACTACTATTCCAGTTATAATCAACAATAGACCATACAAAGTTGTGAATCCCCTAAGTATTAAGAAGCTAACTGCAAACATAGTCAATTTAGCATCCATTCCCCATCAGCCACAGCCTGTACCAAAAAATGAGACAGATCATTCTTTTACTGTAATATACCCATGGTGTCTGTCCCCCATCTCAGATCAGTTACAGTTTTTTACAATCACTTTGGCACTAATTTCAGAACCTTGATGTCATTTTTCAAAACTCTAGACACAAAACTCTCAACCAATGATCAAAATGCAAATTTTTCAAAACTCTAACACTTTTTTCAATTGCTTGGATACACTACACAATACAATATTTGCCTCTTTTGTGATTGTTTTGTGACTGTAAATTGTTGTTTTATTTAACATACTTGTTCTGCTATTTTGGCCAGGTCTCTCTTGAAAAAGAGATTTTATATCTCAATGAGACTAACCTGGTTAAATAAAGGTTAAATAAAAAAAATAAAAAAATACACATAAACCTAAGATCATTTGTTCATTTCACAAAGATCATCTGTTCAATATGACACAACTTAACATCAAAGTACTACTATTTCAAAAAGTAATTCACACATTACATTTCAGATGATTGTCTATTCATTTCATTACAATCATCTAACTATCAATTGATACAACTACTCTAAATGATAAGTAACTGTTGCATTACTCTTAATGCATAGTTGTATGGAAACAGAAAAACAATATTCCATGTTTAGATCATGAAAGTTTCAAGATAACGAGATTCATTGTCACCAATTAGCGTGGAGCATGAACAATTAGACTACATGATCTATGGATGTAATATTTCATCATCCTTATTTACTGTTATGTACTACTGTTTATCAGACACTGTTTCTATGGTCCCATGTACCATCTTTGAGACTATTTACAGTATTGACAGTACTGCACTGTATGCATGCAGGCCCTTGGATATATATATATATATATATATATAGTACCACATTGTTCGCCATGCCCGAAGGTTTTTTCCAAGATGTTTGGCTAATTAGGGGTGGTGACGGCGCAGTGGGTATGACACATACCTTTGGTGTTGGAGACCTGGGTTCAATTCCCACTGCGATAAACCAACCAATGTGTCCCTGAGCAAGACACTTAACCCCTAGTTGCTCCAGAGGCGTGCGACCTCTGACATATATAGCAATTGTAAGTTGCTTTGGATAAAAGCCTCAGCTAAATGACATGTAATGTAATTGCAATGTAGATGAGAACCTGTGGCCAAATCCACAAGACAGAGTTGATGAATATGTAGAAGTACAGTAATCACTTCTTTGTTTAGCTTTTTACAGTACAAGCAAGTTGAGGAACACTGCATTTGATGTTTTACAGTGCTGTCTTTTCTATTTTGTAGCTAATTATTTCGCTTTGATTCAAATAAACCTATGTTGTGATACTGTATTGTTTTTCATCAATACATTTCAGGTTAAGGTCAATGAATCCACTGTGTCTGTAGTTTTTGCTCTACTACTGCAGTACTTTTACAGGGATGTATTTACATCTAGTACCATAATGAAACAGGTATCACTTATTTTGTACTACAATATTTAATGATTGTACGAACGATGACACGGTGAAACTATGGGTAGCTTGTGTGTGGGTGATCTAAAGTAACGTTTCAATGGTATTTCACAATCACTTTTTCTTTTGAACCAATGATTGTGCAAGTGCAAGATTTATTTAAAGATATGAATGCACAATGCAATGTTTTGAACATTGGACAGCCTGTGTTACAAGTGATGATCGTTTTGAGTTTTGTGTCTAGAGTTTTGAAAAATGACGTCAAGGTTCTGAAATTAGTAGCAAAGTGATCATAAAAAACTGTAAATCAAACGTAAACAAAAGAGGGGCTATACTTAACAACCTAATTGGAATTAAAACTACCACTGCAATGATAAAAAAGAATAGGAAAATTAGATGTGGACTATTAAATATCAGATCTCTGTCTTCTAAAGCAGTACTAGTAAACAAATTGATATCAGATAATCAAATTGATCTATTCTGTCTTACCGAAACATGGCTGTGCCATGAAGAATATGTTAGTCTAAATGAAGCCACTCCTCCCAGTCACAACAATACTCAAATTCCTTGAGGCTCAGGCCGAGGAGGGGGAACTGCAGCCATATTTGATTCAAGCCTGTTATTTAAACCTAAACCTAAACTAAACCTTTATGTCAACTTAAGTCCCTCCCAAATTGATACTTTTGTAGACGGTGCTACGGCCTGCCTACGGACGACTTTAGACTCTGTTGCTCCTCTCAAAAAGAAGATGATGAAACAAAGGAAACTAGCACCTTGGTATAACACCCAAACTCGCAAATTAGAACGAATCTTGCGAAAACTTGAATGTAAATGGCGTTCCACCTAACTGGAGGAATCTCGTTTAGATTGGCAAGCCAGTCTGAAAACCTATAGGAAGGCCCTCAGAAATGCCAGAGCAGACTATTACTCATCACTAATAGAAGAAAATAAGAACAACCCATGGTTTCTTTTCAGCACCGTAGCCAGGCTGACAGTCACAGCTCTATGGAGCCATCTATTCCTATAGCTCTGAGTAGTGATGACTTCATGAGCTCCTTTAATGATAAAATTAAAACAATTAGAGATACAATTCATCACCTTTTGCCCTCAACTTCTAACAGTTCACCAAACGCAGGACTGCTAGAAAGAATGACAATATCTGACATATACTTAGACTGCTTTTATCCTATAGACCTTCAACAATTAATGTTAAAGGTCTCTTCAGCTAAGCCATCTACCTGTCTCTTAGGGCGCTGACACACCAGGCCGATTATTGGCCGTGGGACAGTCTGGCGAGGTCAGTGACTCAAATCTGTTCGGTGTGTCCCGTGCCGTCGTCAGTCTGGGGGGCTGTCGGCGTTCATTTTGGCCGACATGACATGTTCGGTCGGCGGCAGGGCCGTCGGGACTCACCTGGAAATGACGAGCGGAATGAGGTGACTAGAGTCTCTCAAAATCTGACGAAAATCTTTTAAACTGACCTTTGTTGAGCTGAAATGAAGACAGATTCAGCAACTGCATGGCCTATTTCTCGCTTAAAATGTTTTCAGAAACTATTTTAGTACAATATGAGATCGTATTCTGAACGGCCGCCATGACAGTCTGGCTTTGAATTTCCGGAGAAAACAAACCCATGTGACATGTTCGTCCAATCAGCTGCCGGTTTTCATTTCTTGGGCAACATTACAGATTAGCGCCACCTGCTGTTATAGAGATGTATTACATCTCGTCTCCTCTTGTCTTTTTGGTCTGTTCTGTGGCAGTTTTTTGGACCTCGGGGACGCAACATGATCATATCGACGGGGTTTTCTGTCAACGGTCGGACGTCGGCTATATGTGTCTACACCTTTAGACCCCATCCCAACAAGGCTACCAAAAGAAGCGTTACCCATGGTTAACACTTCATTACTAGATGTGATCAATGTCTTTATTAACAGGTTATGTACCGCAGTCATTTGAAGTAGCTGTGATAAAACCTCTTCTGAAAAAACCCACCCTCGACCCTGATGTGTTAGCCAGCTATAGACCTGTATCTAACCTTCCCTTTCTCTCCAAAATCCTTGAGAAGGTAGTCGCTAATCAGTTATGTGATTTTCTACATAGCAATCCTTTATTCGAGGACTTTCAGTCAGGATTTAGAATGCATCATAGCACAGAGACGGCACTGGAGAAAATTACTAACGACCTTCTAACTGCTGCTGACAAAGGACTTGCCTCCGTACTTGTCTTATTAGATCTTAGTGCTGCATTCAACACTATTGACCATACCATCCTGTTTCAGAGACTGGAACATTTAGTTGGCATTAAAGGAATCGCACTAAGCTCAATTTGTTAAAGTTCCAATATGTAATATTTGTACTGTAATAAATCCAAAAATGACACCAATAGATCATCAGATATTAAGGAAACATGTTAAACTGAAATACTATCTTTTCTGACAACAATGCTAATGTCAGTATTTTTTCTTTTTGAAATTTACATTCCGTGACGGAATTTATGTTTATGTTTTGATCTGTGTGTGTGTGTGTGTGTGTGTGTGTTGTTATCAACTGCCCAGTTTGACAGCCAGGCCGGGTTGCCAGATATACCTGTAAAAACGTAAACCCAGCGCGCTACAGCTGTAACGGTAGTACAGCCATGAAAGCAGCACACAAACGAACAGGATCAACGGAGATAGATTCTACCCGACCTAAAAAAAAGAAAACAGCATGTTTCTAACAGTTGCGTGACCAGAGACGTAACAACCCCCTGGTAAATATTGGAGATGTATTTGAAAGATGGAGACAACTTCGATCCCAAAAGGACGCAGAATTGGCTTATTTCCTCCTGAACAGGTAAGCATAGCTTCAGGCTAATTTATCACAGCCACTAGGGACGGGCATTTTATGTCATTTCAACATTTGTGTACTCACATTGAATTATATAGCTAGAGTACCCAAGTTGGTTACTCGCAAAAACAATTGAGACATAGCCAGTAAAGTGATCCCGACTGGTCCTGGCTAAAGCCGCCATGCTAACCCTGTTAACTGCTAACGTTACCGGAGGACCAGCCAAGCGGGCCATGGCTGTTAACAACGTGTAGTTCAGTGGCTGGAGCCGACAACGGTGAGTTATTTTAAGCCACGAGAGGGGGGCTGTAAATCGGGAAGTGAGTGAGGGTGAGTTTGCAGTGTGTTTAGCGATAGTTGCCGTAATTCTAAGCCAATGAAGTGTGTTCCGTCGGCAAGGTAGTGGTATTTTTAGCGTTTCGTATTGTAGCTAATTCTAAGCCGAGGAAGTGTGCCTGACTGGCGTGTGGAGAGGACGGTGAGGTTGTTGTGTTTTTAGCGGTTCATACTGTAATTTTAAGCCGAAAAAGTGTGTCTGTCAGTTGGTTACAGAGCTCCGCGTGAGCACGGGCTTTTATGACTGTCAATATAGCCAGCATTTAACGTTAGCTAGCTAGCTACCCCGCTCATTGACATATATAAAAGACTCCGCTGTGCTGTGGAGTAATGTCTGGCTATGTGAGCGTCTAGCAACATTGTTGTGAATGCTGCGGTCTCAGCCTGGCAACCCCCGTGAACTTCGAGTCTGGGCAGGAGGGGGCGGGGGAAACGACTCTCCAGTATTTTGAATTGGTAGTGCAGTAACTATTTTAACCGCTAGCTGCCAGTATTACATACAATATTACATATTGCACCTTTAATGTTAACAATAAATCCTCCGCTAAAGTTAGCCATGGCGTTCCACAAGGCTCAGTGCTTGGACCAATGCTATTCTCCTTATATGTGCTTCCTCTAGGCAATATTATTAGGAAACACTCAATTAACTTTCACTGTTATGTGGATGACACCCAATTATACTTATCAATCAAGCCAGCTAAACTTCAAGTATGCATTAAAGATATAAAATCATGGGTGACCTACAATTTTCTGATTTTAAACTCAAACAAAACTCATAGTACCTTATTGTCCCACTAGAGCACTGCGCTCCCAGAATGCAGAGTTACTTGTGGTTCCTAGAGTCTCTAAAAGTAGAATGGGAGCCAGAGCCTTTAGCTTGTTGGCATTGACTGTACTGATATACCTGTGTGCATGTGTTTTTGTTGTTTCCCCACACTTTTAGCCTGGAAAGATTGTATTAGGAAACTTGGTTTGACTAACTTTACTTGCATTTATTCTTCTATCCTTCAACATCCTGATTTGAGCAAACATTCAACATCAATTAATATAGGAAAATGGACAAGTTTTGGTGGAAAACCATTTAGAGATTTGTTTCATAAAAATTAATTAAAAACAATTAAAATGATTCATTGATCTAAGAACTGAGTATGGCATTCCGAACACAGATCTTTTAAAAATATCTACAAATTTGGAATGTGGTCAAATAAAATAAGTTGCGTTTCGGAAGTAGAGGATTTAGCAGGAGGGTAGCAGAGTTGGCAGGAGACTGGGGAGGTAATTTCCTGATCCTGATGAAGGACTCATAGCTAAATGCCATCACAGTCCAACATCAGCCACATAAAGCACAACAAATTTTTCTAAAATAGACAATTCAGCATGAATTTTGCTGACAGAGAGGCAACTAGTTTCCTTGCCATATAGAACTTGATGTAGTGTCTTGTGTAAAAATTTGTTCTAATAGCTTCAATATTTCAGTGTATATTATGCTTACATGCCACATATTCCCAAGTAAAGTTGTATTTAATCAAATCATCACAAATCATCACAAACTGATGAAGAGCCGGCGACCCAGCAACCACCTAAAACACCCAAACTTGGATTCCCTGTAATAACAAGAGGTAAACCCAAATGTAGGCATCAAAACAGAAATATGTTTCCTTATTATCCATCTATATCTATCTACACATTACAGACAGAGTCTGAAGAAGTAGTGTGTGTTGTACAGTAACACTCCTCGTGGATGTGTGTGCATGCGTGCGTGCGTGTGTACATTTGTGTGTGTGTGTGTGTGTGAATCTGACAGCATGACAGTGACACAGAGAAACAAGACTGGTCATTAGAGCGACAAAAATCATCTCTCCAACAGCTTCATGCTGGCTAGGTTACCATGACAACCGAGGACAGAGCGAGACAGAGAGAAAGACAGACAAAGCGGAGGAAACGTGGGACAGAGATAGACTCTATCCTGAATGAGAGGCTGAAGGAAGCTTGACTGAACGGATGCTGCTCGCTGACAGCTCATCAGGATGATTGACAGGTGCTGGGGCGGGAACAAGACCGTCTGCGAGGGAGGAGGGCGGAGCTGACAACCCACTTTCTGTCATCAGAAGAAAAGTTGAATATAATAGTTTTAAAGAATGTAGTGTTCTACTGTTTAACAGAATGACAAAAACAACAAGTGAAGGCTTCAGTAAGACTGAGGCCCTTTTGTTCACAACACTGTGGCATACTGTGCAAAAGAGGACTTAGAGGATTTAGGATTCAAAGTGAGGAAATGAAAAAGAGCCTGTTCACTCTACCATTTAAGACAGTGATATTATGCACTCAAGAAACATTGGGATCAGTGAATTTTCTTTGTTAAACTCAGGGGTGGAAGTAATGGATTACATTTACTCTCATTACTCGTAACAAAATCCATCAACAAGAATTCATCTTGTCAGGCTTCCATTAATGTGTTTGTGTCTGAACAGCAGCGGACTGAACCAATCAGCGTCCGGTGAGGAGCTACAGGCAGCTACAGTGTGGTTTAGGTGTGTGTGACGGCCGAGACTCTTCATTCAAATCAACATTGATGGACGTGATAGACAGATGGTTCAACCAATCAGTTGCCAGGTATTTTTTTGAAGGTGCCTGCCCTTTTCCAAACAGTTTCCAATGCCGGCTTCTTGGAGGGTTCTGTGGAACAAACCATCTGGAGCGTCAGGTTATGACTCTACAGGAGGACGATGATCTGGATACAAACATCTGGAATGAGGCACCGACAGCCAGGGGAGAGTACTTTCCTAAATATGACTTTTTCTTGAGTAAAATGTGTTTGAAGTTACTACTTCTCCAGTAATCTTCCCATCCCTGGTTAAACTTAATAATGTGACTTTGCCATGTAAACCAGAGTCAACTCTGTCAGAGCAGAAACACTTTAAGACATGTAAAAACAACAAATTGTTCAAACCAGCTCATTTGAAGCAAACTGAGGCCTTATGTGGTCCAAAAGTGCTATTACTTGTCTTTCATAGCTTCTGCTTGCATGCCTAGTTTAGTTTCTGAACTGACTTCCTGTTCTGTAGCATCTGATTATAATCAGGCTGTATTTGTATTATGTGTAGTGCAGTTGTGCTGTGTCTCCCACATCTGGTTTGAGCATGGAGCTCTCTTGAAGATTGAGGACAAAAGAGGTGATGAGGAAGATCCATCTGCTCTAAATCACACAGACATCACAAGAGAGAAGTGAGCTAAAATATGTTAATTATGCATTTCTGAGCTGTTAACACATTCACATGCACTGCATATTGACACTTCTATCACTGGCTGTCAGCGATGCAGATAAATCAATCTGTGGGTAATAAAACTGAGTGTAGACACCGTCTCTGCCAGCTGACGACGTTACACCGCCTTAGCCCTGATTTGGTTCAGTGTGACATCAGGATTTTACAAAGTCATTGCTCACACCTCTACCTACCTAACAACTAATCTATTCATCCAGAAAATAATCACACATCTGCAGATTGATTAGTGCTGCTGTAGATCTAAGCAGCATCAGTTCATTCAGCACCTTGGACACCTCTGTTTAGGCTTAGCTTCGGCATGATGTGCATTCCCATATTAAACACCACAGATCAGTTCATTTCTTTGTCTGCGTTGATACAGCTGTTGGACATTTGCTCATTTTTGTTTTAGCCAGTTGTTTCTATTTCCATTGTGTGTTATCTTGTTTGCAGAACTGCATTTCTTATTTGTATTTTACCTTTTCATCCATTCCACTATGAATACACAATAATACATCATATTTGTGGGAACAAATCATTCCATTGTGTTTAGTCATTTCAGTCAGGTTTCATTTCCTGACACTTGGTCAGGTTTGTTTCCTGTTGCTTCTTCCTCAGTCCAGCTTCAGTCCAGTTATAGTTCTGACCAGCTGGTACTGTAGAGGCTGGTCTGTACTCAGTGTCATGTCGCGGCTTATGCCTGGAGAGGAAAAACCTATCAGGCTGTATTTGTGCCGGAGCGTTAGCTGTGAATTGATGTTGTGGCCTTGAAACTTCAGAGGCACATTCACAATGCTTGCTTGACAGCATGTCTCTGATGTCAGTCACAGTGCTCGCATACGCTGATCTGGCATCAGGCTTAGCTGGGATTGACTGGGAGGAAGTAAATGAATCCAATCCTTGAGGATGCTCGGTCACCTTAGGTGACACAAGAACAAGGACAGGCACAAAACAAGAACCTATACACAGAGAAGATCCTGCTCACTGAGTCCTCCGCAGGTATGCATTCTTTACATTCTTTAGGGAATGACTTAATAAATTCATAAATATATTGTTCAGTTCAGTTCAGTTCAGTTCAATTTTATTTATATAGCACGTTTAAAAACAACCATAGTTGACCAAAGTGCTTAACAAGCTCCAAAAATCAAAGAGATAATAAACACAAACAATACAATACAAAATAACCAACAATACAAAAAGGTCAAGGTGTCAAAGCTCAACTTGAATTGAAAGCCAATGAATAATAGTGGGTCTTAAGCAAGGACTTGAATATTTCAATGGTCCGAGCTGTTCTTATATGAATAGGTGGACTATTCTAGAGGTTTGGAGCAGCCACTGAAAAGGCTCGGTCACCGTTGTTTTTTAACCTGGATCTGGGCACATCGAAAATGTAAAAGCTCCGATAAATAAGAAGGCGACAACCCATTTAAGATCTTGAAAACAATTAATACAATTTTAAATTCAATCCTGAAACTGAAAGGAAGCCAGTGGAGCGCAGCCAAAACCGGTGTAACGTGGTCGCACTTTTTAGTCCCGGTTAAAAGTCGAGCTGCTGCGTTCTGGACTAACTGTAACCTATGAAGGGATGACTGATCCAATCCAACATACAAAGAGTTACAGTAGTCTAAACGAGACGTAATAAATGCATGACTTTCGAAGTCTTTGCGTAGCAGGTAGGGCTTGACCTCAGCCAAAAGTCTCAGCTGGAAGAAGCTGGTTTTAACAACAGAACTAATCTGTTTGTCAAATTTAAAAGCACTGTCAAAAATCACACCCAGATTCTTGGTAAAAGGATGAATATGGGAACCTAAAGTACCAAGAGCATCTACACAGGCACTAAAATGTACAGCACAACCAAACACAACAATTTCATTGATTGATACTGAGTTGATTTCAAGTAGAGGACTGCAACAGGATCCAGATGTTTTGGTAGGACTTTGTGGCTCAAAATCAGCAGTAGTTTGGAATCACATTTGTGTCGATATAATCAAACACAACTTCTTAAATATCAAACAGAAATAAGAATTTGAGAGGGAAAAAAACTCACAGAAGAAAAGAAAATATCATCTCAAAATCGTTTCTATTTTCATAAAGTCCAATCGTGGTTTGCGCTGGCTGAATTAGAGTTAGAATTAGAGTTGCTACAGCCGCTAACTGAAGGTCCGCCCGCTCTCCTCTCAGTCTCCTAGCAGCGGGGACTGCAGGGTGCGCTAGCTCACTAATCCTGTTTCATTTGTGGTCTATTCAGTAAATTCATCAAATGCAGTAACCCATATTACTATTTTCCAAAGTGGGAGTGGGTGTTTACAGTATTGGGTGTGGTTTAATCAAAAGTAGGTGCCCCTAAAACCCTAAAAAGACCTAAAAAAAAGCTGCCCACGCAGGACGTTTGTGTCAAACTAAGAAGTCAGGCACTGCAAACGACAGCTGTCAGCGTAACTGCAGAGCTGACAGAGAGAGCAAAAGTCTGATCAGTGAGAAAGAAGCAGAGGGTACTGTTAACCAAAACCATATGATCATAAATGTAAAAGACCAATCATTTACTATTACACAAACTTTGTTTTGTCAAAAATTTGTTTGCAGGTTATACGTTTTACTTTTGAGATGGTATTTTTTTTGCCTCAGTGACTTTTATTCTTATAGATAATTCATTTTGTTTGATATTTTAAGAACTTATCTTTGAAGATATTGACACAAATCTGATTCCATACAGCAGCGCAACACTAAACAGACCTGAGTGCACAGCGAACAGTGGACAGGCTGTGGGCTTGGTGCTCATTTTGGAATGAGTACCAAAGGCATGTCCGCCCCTGTGCTGGTTATACTGAGCCATTACAGCAGGGTTACATCTTTCATATTAGAGACAAAAGGACTGTGGTTTTCGTTAATGGGACAGCATCTATTATTCATGACAGCCAACATGAAACTTGGTTTGGTGGTTTGAAATTGGCATTTGAACGGCTCATGTTTTTTGTATTTCCTGGTAAACAGGCGATTGTTTCACAGCGACCATGAAACGAAATGAGTCACTTTCTCTCTCTTCTCCCTCATATTTTCAGCATATTTTCCATAGATTGGTAATGCAAACACATACTGTATAACCAAGTTAAAGCATGATCTCTAGGCTTTTTCTTCAGTTTTTTTAGTCTGCTGTGGAGAGTGCTGAGCGCAGATGTCCGTCCTCTTTCTGCCTCTATTCTTCCTTTTCCCTCTTCGTTTGATGTCGCTCCCTCTCTGTGTACTTCAGTTTGAAGAAATTCAGCCGGCCATCATAGTGAAATGTCTCGTCCTTGTCACAGTCCACATAGTCTAAATTGACGGGTCATTTCTAGATTTGCTCCAGTGCTGCCGGAAATTCCGCCGGATGTCCCTCATTTCTTCACTTTCTTTGTGTTGCCGTTCTAAACTCTAGACTATGGTTAACTGCTCCTCAGATCTCTGCAGGGTAAGTCCAGACAGCTAGCTAGAATATCTGTCCAATCTGAGTTTTCTGTTGCATGACTAAAACAACCTTTGAACGTACACATGTTGCACCAAAACAAGTTCCTTCCCGAGGCTATTTTGCAGAGGCACCGTGTCCAAGACAATTGTGATTGGTTTAAAGAAATGCCAATAAACCAGAGCACATTTTTCTACCATCCCAGAAAGGCTCTTTATATGCCATTGCCTACATTTTAAATGGATGTCTGCCAATAGGCGTAAAATATCACATATATGATCATTGTGACAGAGACTGGGACTCCAGGTTAATAAGATTCTGACTGAGTAGCGAGATATGAATTCAATTTCGATTCTGTGAGAATTCAAACATGAGTCTTCTAACTTACGTCTGAGAGGTTTGAGACATTAACATTAGCACAAAATAAAGTCGATTTGAGACAAGACCAAGTAACGTTATTGTTAAATTAAGTGGTCTCGAAAACAACAACGGCCTTGAGTAATGTTACACTAAATAAAGTTACTGAATTTGTTTTTAATATAAAGCTATACATGCAGATATTGTATCAGCTAGTATTAGATTATTTTCAAATAAACTGAACGCTCGCTAACCTTAACGTTACTTGGGCTACTTAACTAAATGCTAGCGAACCAAGGCATCGTCATTGCTGGCAGGAGAACAAATATAACTGACCATTAACATAAAGTTAATAAAGTTACTGAAACAAACAACAAATAGCTTTTGATAACAACAAAAAGATGCATTTACCTCTATGTGTTTTTTATGGTAAATTCTTGAAAGCCAGCAGTTCGTGGTGTTTCGGTTGGCATAATTTGCATCACATTATAACAACGTATATTCCCATCCAATTGGATTGAATTCGGTATTGGTGACGCAAAAAAAATAATGGTAACTCCACTGAAATGATTTGAATCTAAAGTAACGAGCCAATTTTGTAAAATGTAAGAAGTAGAAAGTACCGATATTTGTGTTAAAAATGTAAGGAGTAAAAGTAAAAGTCGGCACAAAAATAAATAGTAAAGTAAAGTAAAGATATCTGAAAAATCTACTTTAGTACAGTCATCTCTGTCTATATTTTTGACCGTTTACAAGGTTTAACAACGTCAAACCTTATGCCAGCAAGATGTGTGGTTTCAGGAATTGATAGAATTTTTGTTTCAGAATCACTTCAATCATTTGAATTGAAATTGTAGGACTGTCTGGCCCACCATTGATTAGAAATTAGAATCTGTTCAATCAGCAGATGAGCAATTGTCCAGTTAAGTGGGTGGTGACGGAGCAGAAGGGTTGTTAATCACAGTCAGTTTAAGATGACATTAACTTACACACGGACAACCAGCACGCTCAGAAAAAGACTATTAGGGTTACAGATGAATCCAGGGCTGGGAATAAAAGTGACATTTGTAAAATGCACCTTTCTACAGTACGACCCTTAACAACGATGGCTCTTTGTTTCTCCACCAGTCTGAGTTTACTTTCATACCTGTATTTCACAAACATTGCTGTCAAACCTTTAAAGGACCACAAAAGTACTTTTATCCGTTTAGCTAAACTGTGTAACATTACTAAATAACTTCTGTTGCCATAATGTTGAAAGCATTTGTAAATGCAAGCAAATGTGGATGATATGCACACATTTTAACTCCAATCTCTCCTGCAAAATATGATGGTATTAAGTGCTGCACTAACACTTTACATGGCCATAACTCTGTGGTCATGATACACTTGAACGTTTGCACAATTCAACCACAAACTAATGTTTCCAGATACAGATTTACAAAACTAAGAATCGACAGCCATGCCAGCAGCTCTGTATATTAAGGCCCATTTACACTTTTCAGGTGTCTTATATCTGGATTAGCCAGTTGAAAGTTAGCCAACAATGTTCATTAATGTGCATTGTCCTAATCAAATAAACAAACAAACTAAACAAACTAAATTAAAATCCAGATTTAATGTACACTCAGCCACATGTATGGGTCAGTCCGTCTGTGTTTCTGGGCTATGTGTAAACCAGGGTCGGTCCTCCTCCAGCGTAGGGGTTGCTGATGCACCTGGCCGAGGCAGCTGACTTCCGCACACACCAATGCCCCTGACATAACTCGTCGATATTTGTTTTCAAATGTTATTGGACTGATTGGATCAAATTCTGCCAATTTAAAGAGTCCTTTCTGAATGTTTGTGACACTCAGATAAATGTGATCTTCATTCTACAGTCGCTTCTGAGCTGTGTTTGAAACTGTTCCCCATCAAACAAATGGCACACTATATAGTGTGTTCGCCATTTTGTAGTGGTGTTCGAATTTTCTGCCGGTTAATTTCATTCACTATATAGTCCACTATAAAATACCCACAATGTGCATGTGCCCTACATTTTATTCCTGTATCCCACAGTGCAATGTGGCCGTGTTTTCCCGGAGGAGAAGAAGAAGCAGCAGGCCCCGTGGAAACTGAAAAGGAAAAATGGAGCGGGCTTTGGTTTCTAAACAGTGGAAATGTAATGTGCATCACATACTGTATAATATACAACCTTTACTATTCTCCTGAGTGCTCGGTGTTTTGCTGGGACGTATTAGAAGTATTTTTGTTTCGGTTTATTTACACGATGCCTCCGTCACACAAATAACTCATCTACTGACACAACATGTCTTCAGTGAGTGTCTGAAATCTGGTTTGGTCATTCCCTATATATTTCACTATTTAATAAACATTATAGAGAGAATAGTGAGTGAGTGAGTGAATGCCAGTGCTGTTCCTGCAGGCTCACGCTGTGTCAGCTCATCTAATGACCATTCCTTTAAAGAACTGACTGAGGAGCATCATGGGAAATGAAGGGAAATTCAATGTACATCTTTCCTGTAATTTCCACTTGGGAAAGAAGTAGAGGAGCTGACCCGCTGGTGTCAGGACGACAGCTCCTGAATGTCAGTAAGACTAAAGACATGATAGTGGACATTTGGAAGAACTACGCCCCCGGTATTATCAACGGGTCTGACCCGGACGCAGCATACAGTGGGGAGATGCCTCAGGAAACTCTGGGTATCCCCTCCAGTACTGGGGAAATAATACTCCTGCATCACTGTGATCATCAAAAGATTTTGTTGCAGAATATAAAAGAAATTTGATGAGAAAATATGTCTCAACAATTACAGTAAGAGTGCTGGCGTATCAAACCTAACATTTGGTATACACAATATGTATAACCAGACACAGTTACTGTCATTTCCAAGCTCTGTCTTTTTTATATAGTCACTGTGAAAGAAAACTAATCTTAGAAGAAAGCGAGCCGCAACACATTAAACCAGCTCTACATTAAAGTGTGCAATGCTCCGGGGCTGCTGCTGCTGCTGCTGCTTGGAGATGCATGTGGTTTCTGCCCACACCCTGATGTCTTTAGCTTTTTAGCAGCCACAGTCCATCAGAGCAGAGCCACAGAGGACCCCGAGGACAGATGGAGGCCCAGGACCGGCAGGAAGCTCATGTTTTACTGCTCCTTTAGATGGAAATGCACTTCTTTTGAAAACATTGTGTTGTGTGGTTTCTGTGCCTGTATGTATGTGTGTGTGTGTCTCTCTCTCTGTGTGTGTGTGTGTGTTTGTGTGTGTGTGTGTCTGTGTGTGTGTGTGTGTGTGTGTGTGTGTGTGTGTGTGTGTGTGTGTGTGTGTGTGTGTGTGTGTGTGTGTGTTTGTATGGTTTAGATAGAGATAGTGAGCTAGAGTCTGCAATAACAAAAACAGGTTTCTTAGAGCATTTAGATCCAAACAAATTCCCTATGTCTAGTTGAATTTATCTTTGAATGTAGAATGTAGAATGTGACTTTTTCAAATAGATAAAAAATTGAAAAATATAAATAGGCTACACATTTTTTTATGAACTAATTGTAAGTCCTACTCATAGGAAGCAGCTTATAGTTTGATGTCACATGATGTGGTTACTGGTTCCAGTTGGCTGTGTGTGTGACAGAATGTGGAAGGATGTTTCAGGGTTGGGACAGTATGAGATATCCGCAGTTCCATGGATGAATGAAGTCAGAAGGCGCTATATTGTGTATCGCTGCAGCCCTGTGTGTTTACGTGTATGTTTGTATGTGTGCTAGATCACCAGAGTGGTCCTTTTTGTGTGACTTTGTATGTTTGGATGTCTTATAAAAAGTGAAAACTCTGATACAAGTATTTGAATACTTACAGGTGACAGGTGGGTTAAAGGGTAATGGGACTACGTATGGGACTTCTGCATATATTAAAAAATGCTACAACCTGTTGAACCTGACAAGGGTCCATTTGACATACGGGCACATTCAAGTTATTTGTCTCTGTAAGTGGAGTGTGTCAGCTGAACACTGAAGTAAGGTTATGTTTATTACTACTTCAGTTGCATCTATCAAACTGCTTCACAAAATGACATATTTCACTTGTCGACATGAATGCAGTGGAGTCCGTCATGATGCAAAATGGAAGCAATGGTAGCTGTGGATCTGCACTTCCCACTCATCCTCTTCTTACTACATCAACTGGTGGGCTACTTACGAGGCTGCACAGTAGTCTAAATATAAACCTGCCCCACACCACACACACACAGACACACACAAACACAAACAGTGGGGTCATAATGAAGTGTTCTCCATGTGTATTCCACCAAGCATAGTAGTTGATGCAAACAACACACTAAAACCAGTACTGATACTACTCTTAGTGCAACTGCTATTATGTAAGTGATAATGTACATCCGGGTGCCATGGCTACTTGCATTGTATTCAAATTGTCATCTATTTTTTGTTATAGTGTGTCGTCTGTAGTTTAGCCCATGACATTCAGTTCAGGTTTACATTATCATCGCTTCTGGCTTTGCCCTTTGAAAGGCCAGCAACAACAAGGTCAAAGTTGAAATAGTTTTAACTTTGAGCGCAGCGCTCTGCGGCAATTTTGAACGATGTGCAACGCCAGGGTAGCGCTTCCTCCGAGTTGTCTCCACCGCTCTCACCGTAGGGAAACAATGGCACAGCTAGCGCAGAGCGTTTTTACCGCAGATCATGTATATATGGCTTATATACCACTGAGCCAGTTGTGTTGTAGTAATGTATTGTCTATGGATGCATGGCTGTTTGTATATGGCTGCCAAGGTTATGGTTAGGGTAGGTGAGTGAGTGTGGGCATCCGGGCGCTTGGGGTTTATGTTGTTATGTGATGTGCTGCTCTGTGCAGTGTGGTCACTATTCTGTGAAATGTTGATATAATATATTAGTATATAATGTATTTGCTGAATGATTGTGTAACTCACACTATGTAGTTCTTTTTAAAATGATATTTGGATTATTTTTTTAGAAAGGCTTGAACAGGGACTGGGGTTGCAAATTAGCCAATTGGCTAGAAACCTTTTATGCAACACATCTACACATATTGTTATGGCTTAGACTATGATAATGATGTATGTAATAATGTGCGCTGCATTGTCCCTGACAAATAAACTAATAAAAAAAAATAACAAAAAATGGAAGCAACCTCTAGTGGCCGTAGTAATTATCGCGAGAACAAACGAGGAAGTCACCAGGAAGGACGAAGTATAGTGCTGCGTTCCAGACACAATTTTTAGCCTGTAAGTTACCATTTCAAGTCACGACTTGGTAGCGTTGTAGGCAAAGTCACGACAAACCCTTCTAGCTACCTAACGTTGACTGATACTAGCAATTTCTAGTCGGCGACATATTTTGGGCTTCATTTAATAAACATAACCTGCAGTAGTACACAATCGTATGTGTATTGTTTTGATTACAATGTGCGGAATTACTTTACGTTGCCTATTCATGTCTATTACCGTTAATCACCGGTGTCTGTACAGCATCAACAGAGGTTGCCATTGTTGTTTGTGTGTGTGTGACGTCAAAAACTGTAACTGGGAGTACAACGATCTGGTACGAGTTCACGGGGAGAAAGTTAGGGGTTTGACTGCCATTCCAGGGCACCTTTCACAGGTAGAAGGTTGTGAAAACACGGGTTACAGGTTGCCTGGAACGCAGCATAAGAACTCCAAATTCCACGAAAGGAGGCAGGTTGGGGGGGTGGATGGGTCAAACAAACACAGGACTTTCTCCCAGGAGACCAGGATTCATGTCCCGTTTTAAAACCAAAAGTCAACAGCCCATTTGTAATAGCTGTTATTACTGTTACTGCTTTAACTGTCACTACTGCTGATGCTACTGGAAAAACTGCCAGCCAGCTTCTAATCAGGCTATTACCACACTGCTACTAATGAAGCTAGGGAGTTCAACTAAGACCTCACCCTAGTCTCTCTCAGATATGTCTTTTATTTCTCCAAAAAGGCTTTTCAGCCCATCAGGTTATTGCACATCTTGTATGCTGCACCACGTCCAAGACTTTAACTGGCTTAACATCATGGGTTAAAATCATCTCAACTAGATCAACTCAGCCGCACTGCGATGTTCTGTAGTCTAATTCAATTAATTTCATTTGAGCTGGTCCACATTATTCCACGCGATAAATAAATAAAGTAAGTAATTCTTTTTTTAAGATCTCCCGTTTCCTTCCCACCAGACGTCACACCATTTGGCGAACAGAGAGATCAGCTAAATATAAAACTTCTCTTCACCTGATTCTCACACATTCACACACGTACACACACGCAGGTATGTGCTCAGCCTAGCAGCAACAGACCCACACAGCAGCTGACAGGAGCAGTGGAGCACACAGAGCATCCAGCATGACGAGACTGGAGCCCGGCTACAGAATGGACTTCTCAGTCTCTACATGTGTTCGTTCGTACAATGAGACTGCCTTCTGACAGTAACACTCCTTCACCATCTGCTGTAGTGCAACAAGCCAGAGGAACACCCCCCCCTACACACACACACACACACACACACACACACACACACACACACACACACACCTATTTACTCTGGTGGTGTCACTGGAGTGTCACAGTTCTCCTTTACGAAGATCCAGGAAGTTGGGAGTGAGATCTAAAGAGCTAGAGACTCTCTCTGTTATCTGCTTAGGTTTCTTCATACTTTTAGTCCGAACAAACATATTTATATCCCGCCTATTGGATTATTTCACTCTCTATCTGAGACCTCAAAGAGCCGGAGGGACACATGAGTCCATTTAGGATGTAATGGCGTTATGCTTGTTGTGATTGGTTCTACCAAAAATTACACACACACACCCTCAAACACACACACACACACACACACACACACACACACACACACACACATATGTATAAGATGCCCCTGGCGGGAAAAGCCACTGGCCTTTAGCCATTAACAGAGTTTTATGGACCAGACCACGAACCAGAGATCTCTACTGACAAAGTCACACACACACACACACACACACACACACACACACACACACACACACACACACACACACACACACACACACACACACACACAGTGCTGCTTCTTCTCCCAGCCTTGCCTCTTCCTCCCTCCCATTATCAAAATCATCTTCATCATCCAGATCTCTTAATACCTCTCTCTTCCCCTCCTCACAGACCACATCCATTCTTGTAATGTTTTAAATCTGCACCTGCTTGCTTTTCATCCCCCACACACACACACACACACCTCTAGCGTTGAGCAGCTCCACTCAGCTCTCCCATCATCCTCCTCCTCTTCCTCTTTTTGCACTCCTCCCTCAGGCTGTTTCCGGCCTTAACCCCAGAGCAGGCATTTCAATCACACAATAATTCATGAGAGGACAACCTGCAGCATGGGAGTGTGCTGTGCAGCGCTGTGGTCAGAAGCCATATATAGCCCAGGCTAGTGCAGCGGGGCTACACATACTGATAAGGTTTCATAAATAAAAACAGCGCTGAGTCAGATGGTACTTGTTTGTTGCCATGGCAAATTACAATATGTGAAACCGAATGAGGTAGATGTCAAATTGTACGATGTAGGTAACAAATGAACAGCGAGAGGCTAAAAAGACGAAGAGTCTGCAGCCATGCTAGTAGGTATAATGTTTGGTCACAATCATGGTTTGGCATGTTAACACTTAACAAAGTGAACAGCTGAGGCTGATGGGAATGATATATGTTCTGCAGGTATATGGTCATGAACCAAAGTATTGGAGACAAAGGGCCCTATCTTGCACTCAGCACAATTGCCTTTGTACACCGACGCATGTATCATTCCTATTTTGCACCCGACGCACAGCGGACTTTTCCCTCCACAGACGCACGTCGGTAAATTAGGGAATGTATTTGCGCTCCTGGGGGCGGTTCAGCGAAAAGAGGAGGCGTGTTCCGGCGCAAACGTGACTTTGTGCTATTCTGCAGTTTCAGAAAACAATTCCACCACTGACCAGGAAAAACCTGGTCTAAAGTCACTGGCGCTAGTCTAAAGTCAGTAGCGCCTTATTCAGATGCTATTTTAGGGGCGCATGCTTGGCCATAATGTAATGTGTGCACAACGCGCATACACTTCTCTCATCTACAGCAGTTCCCATTTTTGAAAACCATACATAATTACAAAGGAAAATATTACTGAAAATGCGCTTCATGTGTTTGGATAGATCAGGAGGCACTTTACAGTACAGTCCTCAAAAAGTCCCAGCATTCTTTGTGGCTTGTTGTGTTTTACACATTTCCATGAATCATGGATGTGTTGATGACATAAATGAGGAAATATTAGAGGACTTAAGGAGACGTGATGTTGAACTACGGCGGAATCTGGTCCGGGAGTAATGCGCGATGCGCTCCTGATGGAGCGGGTGGAGGGAGATGGAGTGGGGGGAGGAGGAAGGGGCACAACAGGTGCAGGTGGTGCGTTTGGAGGCCCACGCTCCATGGCTGCAGCAATCCTCTCCAGACTTGAGGAGATGCGCCCGAGAGGCCGCAGCAACATCCCCACCCAGCCAAGACAGGCATTTATTACTTTGCCGCATCTCGCATCGGCAGCTCCCGGTGGCGTGCGCCAGGCAAATCCGCCGTCATAATAGCAATCCGCCATGGAACAAGCGCCCTGCTCTTAAAGGGAATGTGAGATGACGCTCTGATTGGTTTATTGCACGTTACGCCCAAACCACACCTAGCTACTTCAGACCAACCCATTTTAGATTTGCGTCGGGCGCAAGAGTCATTTATCCCGCCGGTATAATAGCAACAGCGCCCGAGATCCGCCCACAAAGCTACTTGCGTTTTGCGTTTCATACTTGCGTTTCAGATCGTTAAAATAGGGCCCAAAAAAATGTTGACCTGATGGCGCTAGATGAAGAGTCAGGTGATCCAGTTCATCCTGACGGGAACATGAATTGTGGAGCACAATGTAGAAAGGAATGACACCTGTAACAATGCAGGAACACACATGAGATTAGATTTATGAATAAATCTGTGCAAAATACTTGCTCTCTCTCTCTCTCTCTCTCTCTCTCTCTCTCTCTCTCTATCTCTCTCTCTTTATATATATATATATATATATATATATATATATATATATATATATATATATATATATGTGTGCATTTTTCTATTTCTTCAGAAAATGTATTCTTTTTACAATCAGAAAAGAATTTCTTGCAAATTAAGTAGCACTTACAAGGAATTACAGAGGCATACAAAAAATGTAAATGATAATAATCAAAGAAGTAATAAAGTAAGTAAGAAAGAGGACAAAAAAGAAGGGGTAAGATAAATAAAATTACTGATAAGGTAAATATCAGTACATAGGCTAGTTCAAGTAAGAGGACACACACACACACACACACACACACACACACACGTGCACACATGCTTATGCATGTATTCACACACATACTGTACATAGAGAAATACATCAATATAATTAATATAATCTATTGTCTTAGTTGTCACATCTAACAGGAGGATCATTAGAAATGTGTCTTGAATACCTCACCCATTTTTCCCCAGTTCAAGATATGAACTTTATTTCTCATGGTTATTTATTCCATTACATATATTTCATGTACAAGATCAATTTACATGATCCTCCATTCCTGTAACTTGTTTGATTATTGCTGCGCTTAAACCCATGGACAGGTGATAATAATTCTTCATGATCCATTCTGGAATTTCCCAAGTAATAAGATAAGTGGCTTTTTATTTAGAGAAATACCAAAAATATTTGACAGTTCTCTAATAGGAGTTTCACAGAAGCCAAAATATATGACTGCTGTTTGCCATCTGCTTGCTGCATTCTCTCCAATATTTTGAAGTGAAATTGCCTTTGTACTTCCTTTGAATTTGGGGGTTAAAATATTGAATCATAATCTTCCATGTATATTCTTTCTCATAGTTGTTTCATGTATGTTTTTGCACATTTGTTCCCAATCCACTGGGAATATAATGCATGTAATTGTCTATTTATTTTGTACACTGACATTAATTTGTTTATCTTGAGGATTAAGAATTTTGTTTCAACCCCGAGTCATACATATTATTAAGCATACATTTATCAGTGGATTAATATCTTGAATGCATCTCTTTTTTAAAACATCAACGTCTCACTCAGAAGAAAATCAATGAGAATTGGGTAGACCATATTGTGAAGATAGCTGTTCAAAAGATTTCATTTCTTTATCCCCAAACATTTGTCCAAATTTACATACAGTAAAGCTTTAGAATCATTTCATTCTTGAGATTTCACTGGGTGTCAACTAAAGCGTCCCGAGATACTTCACCTTCCAGACACTGCAGTTAGTTTGAGGTTGGAAGGGATAGAGTCATTGGAAGGTCCTCACAAGTACAGCAGTATGAGAGTGTGTTACATTGTCCATGGTCCACAGATTGCATGGACTGCAGTCTGAACGCTCCCAGGGGGCCCATCTCAGTATTGACCCACAGGGCCTGGAGTCCGGCTCTGAGGCGACTATAAAGAGAGCTGGAGCAATAATCCAGGCCACAGAGGCATTAAACACGACTTATCTTTTTAGGCACCTTATCCCAAGAATACATAAATCAGACATTTACTGTACGGTTGGTCATGTTGGACACAGATTTGTACGTTCTACATCGACTGAGCTCACTTCCAGGCTTCATTATGTTATTTCACAACCTTGTTTCATCCTCTGTGTCCTATTCCCTCTTTCCTAACCCCTCTGCATTATTCATTTTCTAAACCCTACTTCCCATTCCTTGCTTATCTGTGGGGTGCTATGTAATGGTGTGGGAATCACAGCATCCTGTATGGAAACACACAGGCTACATCCACACTACTAAGTTTTACTTTAGAAAACACCTATCTTTTGCTACCTTTATACGTCGACACTACTGCGGTCTTTCCGTGTCCCTAAAACTGAGACATTTGGAAACACTGCTGCTCCCGTTTTGGTTTGAAAACTCTGGGTTGCTTTGTAGTCTGGACGGGCACAAATGGAGACCTTTGGAAAGAACAATGTACGTCAGTCAGTCTTATCGGTTAGGTAACTTACAGACCTTTCAGTAACAGTTCCACCTCGTCCTCGCTCCAAGATAATAACTCCCTGCTCTTACTTTTCACCGTTGTGTTCTTTCTCCAAAGGATTTTCTGTATTTTCAACTTCTACATCCATGATTTTCAACCACAGAGTAACGTCAGACAATCTGCTTCCTGTTTATACCGGCACACACATGCCCACTGTGTGTGTCAATGGTCATGTGATATATGTTGTCAGACGTGTTAATATGGACGCAGATTAGTTCTGCTACGGCAGTGAACATGGGCATTATGCTGGATGGATGGGCTTGGCTGTGGGTCAAAGAGAATAAGTCCTGCTGCTGGTTAAAAAAACAGCATATATTAGTGGGCAGATAAATGCGACATATCATAAACAATGATTTATGAGGATGAAGTGACAGCAAGGATTAAGCTGGTGATGCTGAGGCTGTCGTGACCCGGCTCATGAGCCATGACAGAAAATGTGAGACATCTGAGTGTAAAGTTCAGTACTTAACATACAGAAAGCCAACTAACGTGATGAGGAATGTTAATCAGTGTTATCAGTGGGTCAGCAGATGGATGAGTTGTGTTGCGCCGTGTAAAACCTAAACTAGTTAAACAGCTGAAGCCAACCAAACAGGAGCATGGTGCCAGAGATCAGGCTGCAGGAAGCATTTGTATGTATAGCTCTGAAAAGTAAAGCACTGTAATCCGTATGTATTCCACGTATTTATTCCTGTCAGCAGCACGTTGCCTGCTGCTGTATAAGACCCTGAAGATCCTCGTAGGGAGGAGGTCGGGGGGGATATTTGGCTCCTAAAACACAGGGCTTTCAAGCCGGGGAGCAGAGTTAATGTCCCGGAAGAAGTTAAGGAGAAAACAGAAGACTTTCACTCAGGAAACAGGTGTTCATGTCCTGAAGAAGTTAAGGAGAAAACACAAGACTTTCACCCAGGAAACAGGTGTTCATGTCCTGGGAGTACTACTTTAGGGGACCACTGTTTTAATCCAAACCACCATCTTTTTTCTAATCCTAACTAATTGTTTTAGTGTCTAAACTTAACTGTCGTCGCCGCAGGACACTCACCTTTTGTCGGCTAAACTCAACTGTTACAGCCTCTGAAAGGACCGCCACTTTACGGTGCTCTGTACCCGGCTCACAGTCACCTTTTCTCAACTGAAGTTAACTGTAAAGAGCGCTAAACTTGACTGTCATGTGACCGGTTGTCACATGAACGGTCTGCAGTCGCTGTAATTTCACAGGATATCATACAAGTTGTTGTATATGCTTTTGTATGACATCATACGAAGCCCACTGTGCAGACAGTCAGCCTTTAAAATTACAAGGGGATCACCATGCATTGGCAGCTCAAATTCATATCTAAATTTCACCAGAGGCCCAGGTTATGAGAATCAGTGTCCAATGCTTGGTGGGAGGTTTCCTGACACACCAACACCCTAAGATGCTCCAGTGCCCAGTCCCCAGGAAACATGTAGCCATAACGAAGGTTCAGAGTTGAAACTGATGCTGTCACCACTAGGATTGGGCATTGAGAAACAATTCCTAGTTGGAATTGTTTCAAAAATTACGATTTCAGTAGAATCGTTTCTTTATTGGAATCTTTTTGAATCGTTTAGAGGATTTGGTTTCAAATCCGATTCGCTTCCCAGTTTAATATGAGCAAGTTTTGGTTTCCGTAGCGGCCAGGCGCTTGCTGCGTTGCAGCCTTGGAGCACAGTAAGCAGTGCTCTAGTCTGGCTTTATTTTACGTTGAAAAAGCTGTAAAACTGCAAACCACCGCTGAATTAAATAAAACTTTCCTCTTTTTTGGGAAAATAGGCATGTGACCCGTTTCAACTCCACCCCTCAAAGAATCGGAATCGAGAATCGATAAGAACCGGACTCTAAAGGATGAATCGGAATTGGAATCAGAATTGTTCAAATCCAAACGATGCCCAACCCTAGTCACCATGCTGGCCTTGTTGAATCTTCTGTGATAGGGTCATGGGGGTCAGGGTCAGTCTCACCAATGGACGTGACCAGGAGATACATCGTGTCCAGTGAGGGACACACAATGGGACATTCCTCCTTCATTCCTTTCCACATTCTGGCATGTTCATTGTTAATGCTTAATGGTCTCAGGGAGATGGTGGACCCTGTGTCAATTAATCTGTTACACAGGTGCATGCTGGGAGGTTTCCCTATATCACCCTGGTATGCTTCAATAGTAAATGAATGGTAGGATAGCAACATATCAACACAACTTGCATTGTAGCATCCACTGTAGACTTTTACTTTTACTGTCCGTTTTTGAGTTTAAAAACAACAATTTCCTCAAACCTGATGCGCTCAGCTATTTTAACAATGACAACAACTCAATCTTACACTTTTCTAATGGGTTTTTCCCTTATCTCGACACATTAATGGACAACTGCTCCCTCATTTCTAACCATTAATGTATTCAGTTTCTTGCTGATTTTCAAATAGATTAGCCAGCAGCTTTTGCCTAATTTAAATGGATCTTTTTTGCCTAATTTCACCAAAGTGCAGAGGGAGGCGTAAACCAATCCTGGACAACCTGATTATCTGTGGTCATTTTATCTTTTAAGTCATCAATACGAGGCATTTTATCCCTGCCGTTATTGGTTAGAACGAGACAGCATGTTATGTTGTTATGTTGATGTCTGCAGTCCTCCCTAGGCCTCATCAGAACACACACACATACACACACACACACACACACACACACACACATTTCATATTCTCCAATGTCCCATAGAGCATACACAGACACACAATCCCAGACCAACTTTATAACTTATCTCTCCCCATTCAGCCACGTTAATGGAAGCAGACCGCAGATCCAGCACTGTTTTAAATCCCACCGTTAACTTCAAACTGTTCACTAATGCCTTCCCCTCAATTTACTAATGCTCCTTCGCCACAAAAGCCCACGAGTCAGCAACCATCAACAACTCCCTCCTCACACACACACACACACACACACACATGGAGGCCACTATGGCCCATTAAGTGGCATTAGAGCCTTTTTCTGGCAGGTTATTCTGACTTCATGGCACCGCAGTAGCATTCCACAGTCACCCTGTAAGACTCTAAGTCTCACCACACGTTTCACATCCCAAACCACCGCTAATGCACTGGTCACAATATCACAAAATACTGCAGACCATCACCAAGACCTCTCTAACTAAAGCTACCTGAATGTGTCACTCCGTCTGCTTCATCTGCTTTTTCTCTTCTCTGGCACTGTGACTTTGAAAAAAAATGGGTTTCTGAAGGCCTCCATCAAATTTCCACCAATTTCTTTGATGTTCTGTGATTTGGGCCTCAGGCCACTCCATAGTTAATGTGAAGTCAGGAAGTGATGCAGCAGTAACGTTGTAGATGGCTAGCAGAAAGCCTAAAGTTCTCCGTGAAAACATCCAGAGGATCACCTAACCCTCCATCCTCCGTCTGGCTCGCCGCGGCAGAGTGAAGCGTATCTCCGGTCTGATGTAGTCTCCTCGACTGTGTGCTGAAGGTGTTCCTGGAGAACGGGATCCGTGATGTCATCAGCTAACAGCGAGCACGCCAAGAGGAAGACGGTGAGCGCCATGGATGTGTTGTAGGCTCTGAAGAGGTCAAACCTGATCCTGAATCACAAAGAAAAGAGCCACACACTTCATCTGAGAGACACTTCCCGTTGTGAGGAACAAGCTTTATTACTTACATTTGAACTAAATCAGTGATCATTAAAAAAAAGAAGAAAAAAAAGAAACCAAGCTCCATGAGCAGAAATAGATAAAGAAAAGGGTCTTGAATGGCGAGTTAAGTTTCAAAGCCCTTCCAGATGATTCTCTCTAAAGACTAAAGTTATTTGAAGTTAATGAATTAACTTAGGGTGGATACCTCTCTCATTTCTCATTCTGCTCGGGTGAAAGCACCTGAGACGGAACCCTCACACTAAGTGTCACTCCACCAGACCAACCAACCAAACAACATCCCCCTTTCAATCTCACCCCACCTATTCCTATGTTCACATTCAACATAATCAAGAATTCATTAAATCTTTCAACGATATATTGTTGTGACGTGGTCCTTGCTAGTTATCTGCATGTACTGTGGATGTGAACTGAGTACGACCAGTCTCAAACAATACTGGAGCTTTAAAGCAACACTAGAGAACTTTTCCAGCTTCGGTCCCCTTACAGGTTGGAA
>NC_053119.1:39537221-39617221 GCF_010015445.1 Perca fluviatilis
TGTAAGTACATTTTTTGTAATTTTCATCATATTTTATTATGTTACGGTATTTATTGCAGTATTCTGCTGATGTTTGTTGTCTTTATTTAGAGAAGAACTTTGAAATTGGATGACTCAAAAACTACACAGTCAACAGAGGTGGAAAAAGTACTAAAATATTGTACTCAAGTAAAAGTACCAATACTTTGATTAAATATTACTCAAGTACAAGTAAAAATACCTATCTGAAAAATTAATCAAGTAAAAGTAATAAGTAGTTCATTTAAAATGTACTTTAAGTAAAAGTTACTTAGTTACATTTAAAAACTGTAAAACGGGGGGATCTCTCCCATGTAGTGAAAATAGGACAAGGGGTCATAAATCCCAAACTATTTTGTTTTTAAATAAAGACAAATCTATACAAAGGTATACATGTACAACATAACACATGTCACACATGTTATTTAAGACCCTTAGAAAGGTATAATGTGCAATTTTAGGGGACAGCACATTTACACTGTTATACAAGCTGTAAACTTAATACTTTACATTGTAGCAAATGTCTTCAGTATTGTCCCATTAAAAGATATAATGAAATATTTACTAAAATGTGAGGGGTGGACTCACTTTTGTGAGATACTGTAAGTAGCCCATATGAGCTAATTAGATGTAGTATGTGAATTAATTTAGCCAGTCTCCTACATACCTTGTCCTGGCAGGAGTGGGCAATTCATTTTCCCAAGGGGCCACATGTATGGAGTTATATTCCTATCTTTAATCAAGAGTGCATTCTTTCAATTTGAGAGCATTTCTCACTGATATTACGTTCAGATTTTGTAATAATTTCCCTCAAAACCTTGCTCTCACACTCAAATAGTCACTGCTCGCGCTTGGATTTGCTCTGCTTGTGCTCAAAGTTTGTGCTCGCGCTTGGATTTTCTCTGCTTGTGCTCAAAGTTTGTGCTCGCGCTTGGATTTGCTCTGCTTGTGCTCAAAGTTTGTGCTCGCGCTTGGATTTGCTCTGCTTGCACTCAAACTTTCTGCTTGGACTCAGATATGTTGTTGTTTGGACAGATTTCCTGCTCTCAGCTTTGAACCTTCTCCTCGCACTCAGGCTGATTCTGCTCACTTGCAAAGTTTCTGCTCTCGGATTTCTCCTGCGCGCTTGGATTTTTTGTGTGTTATAACCCTATCAAAAGTCAACAACCAATAGAATGCCAGCTGTAGTGTTGACCAATGAAATGATCCCAACCCCGTTGAGGGTAGGTTCACTTTACTTTAGAACGTCTGTTGAGGGCGGCTGCTCTGTAACCTGACTGTAACAAGTTTATATATCCCCGCGCCGTTTATAGCTTTATTATAAGTATATGTCAACAATGTGCACAGAATGGTCGACACACTTTCACCTGCACCCGTCAGGAAACGGGAGAAAGCTTTGAAGTGGGACGTATGAAGTTATGTCCACAACTACGAGGGTGAGTAACATAACTTAAGCACCTAACTAGCTAGCTAGCATATGGCCTAGCTTGATGTCCAGAAACAAATAGAGGTGGTTTAATGTACCTAAACAATGATGATGAATCTCATATTGCTCCTCATAACCACTGAAAACTGTCAAAAAAATCTAACCCAAAGTCCAATTATTATGGACGTTATGTGACTGATAACTGATTGATATCTGATTGATCATTGTTTAGGTACATTAAGTTACCACGTTAAGCTTTTTCACGTTAAGCGTTAGAATGTCCCCGCTGCTGTTGAGGGAAACTGTAGTCTATAACTTCCTGAGCGACTGATCGTCCATTTTGCCCCCTTTACATAATAAATATGGCTATGAAATGGAACATGAAATACATAAATGAGGCAATACATATATAGGCATTAGTCATTATAGTTCAATAGCCTAAATACATATGTTTTACTTATATTTATTTGGGGGGCTTTTATTTATTCCGTCTATTTATATGCACGTTATATTCAAAGGAAGTTTAGTTATCTCACAGGCTCAGACTAAAAGCAGCAGCAAGCCTGCCTGACATCAGTGCATAGCATATCACTGCAAGTAAATAAAATATGAATAAATACGAGCCGGTAGATTCCCCGGTCAGCTAGAGCGGGTAACGCTTCTCTGCAGACGGACAAGAGTCAGTCAGCACCGGAGCGGCGGCGCGGCGGACCAAGCTCACAGGGCTGGTAGCTAGCGCTAGCTAGCTGCAGCAGCTAATATTAGAATATTAGACCCAGCACCGGAGGTCTGATCCCCATGATTTAAAACGAAAATCAAATAACCATTTGTTTTTTAATACCTGTTTATGAAATGAAAATCAAATGAACGAAAAGTACACGGACCCAGTCTGTTAAGTACAATTTCACCAAATAAAACAGATATAGAGATGATATGCTTTATTTGCAACTTAAATGTAATTTTTTAATTAATACAAAGCAAACTGAGCAGAAAGAACAAGTATTTTGTTGGTTTGTTTCTCTTCTTCCAGGTGTGACTTAAGCAATCCGTTGAGCTGCATCACAGCTGCACTATGTGCATGGACCTGTGCCAGTCAGCACATCACTCACCTGTGTGCAGAGGACAGGCAGCAGTAGCACAAACCAAGAAGGTTGGCAAGTCTGATAATAATGCAATTGTAAAAATAATAATAATATAATAGTAAAACCATGTTACATACACTTATGTTTCTTGCTTAAATTCACAGGGTGCACAACCAGGCCTGGGAGAGAAAATTACTGATGTCCACAAAACCAAATCAGAGAAGGTAAGGTAAGATAGTAATGATGTTAAAGCAAGCTATGTACACCTAATATATTACGTGTTGATGTCTATGAATCTGTCTTTAATAGGAGCATACTATACAAAGACAACAGTGGAGAGTTCCTGGATCGGTCTGTCCTCAAAGTGCCAGAGATCTACAAGGACTTCACCCTTTTCTGCACCATCAGCGTATAATCAAAGTGATAAAAGAGAGAACAAATTATTGTTTTCTCTGTTGACATGAATAGGTGCCTGTAATGTCTGTCCATATATTCAATCAATTCAATAAATGTTGATAAGTATCACTGCTATTTCTTAAATCATTGTAGTTTTTCAGAGCAATAAGATACAGATTATTAAAACCATGTTCACATTTGCAACAAATTAAAACCCTGATCAAGGCAAATTGTTTTTCATGTTGCATAACATTTATAAAAAAAAAACAGTACAATTAAATTTACCAGAGCTGACACTTGGTAAATAGCTTTAATTTACCTTGTCAAAACAATGAGTAATTCATAACAAATTGCACAATATTTGACACAAAACCTTAAAAGTGTATGGTTCATACTACGGTGAAGCAGTACAATGTGCCTATAGGATTTACTGTAGCAGGAACATTGATATTGGCAAACAGATGACCCAGGTTCAGGTGAGTTTGTGAGCAGGGTTATGAATAAAGATAAGATAGGCCTAGTGTTCACAAGAGGGATGATTCAGGTATGGCAACACAAATTAAGAATAATTCAATTAAATAGGAGGTATGTACAACTAGTAGAAGATAAATTAACTATACAAGAGCAATTAAGGTAAAGTTTTGAGGTGGCAAGCTAAAGTATAGTCAATAGCATGGAGTCAAGTCAACAGTGTACACCAGAATAAGATATACTGTGATTAAGTAATGATACTTACTGTTGTCTGTACTAATATAACACAAAAAAATAATACAGTGTTTGATGCAGTATGGAGAACAACCAAGTCCCATATGAACCCAAGAGACTTTAAGTGCAGCTGTTGATGATGTTCACTACAAACAAAACTTGCAGATGGTTGTAGTCTGTAGCCAGTCATACAGTAGGTAGATCTGGAGCAGATGGTTGTAGTCTGTAGCAAGCCGTACAGCAGGTAGATCAGGAGCAGATGGTTGTAGTCTGTAGCCAGACATACAGCAGGTAGATCTGGAGCAGATGGTTGTAGTCTGTAGTCAGTCATACAGTAGGTAGATCTGGAGCAGATGGTTGTAGTCTGTAGCAAGCCGTACAGCAGGTAGATCAGGAGCAGATGGTTGTAGTCTGTAGCCAGACATACAGCAGGTAGATCAGGAGCAGATGGTTGTAGTCTGTAGCCAGCCGTACAGCAGGTAGATCTGGAGTAGCAGGGTGAATTCTAGCTATCATGGGTTGGTGATATGACACACACAGATCAACAGGGGTCAAACCCCTCAGCCCCACCTGGATGAAAAGAAAGTAAAACAAAATACTTGTTTTTTCAGTTCAGTTTGCTTTGTATCAATTAAACAAATAACTGCTATTTAAGGAGCAAATAAGAAACCATATCATTTCTAGATCTGTTTTTATTATAGTGATAAAATTGAACTTAACATTACGTTTTATACAGATTGCTATGAATCTATTTTGAAACTAATGTTATATGAAGGAATGAAGACTAAATTCTGATGAACAACAAACAACAGTGATGCAAAAACTGACACAAACAATCCAGTTTCTTGTGTTCTTTCAGCTATATTACAGTTTATGTTTTACTACTGGCTCTAACATGAAATTAGCCAAATCCCAGGAACAATGGTTAACCAAACGAGGAAAAAATACAAAGTAGGGTCATCACATATACACACACTGTCCGTCATATGTCGTTCAATCTAGCTAGCTATACAATAAAGAACATATATTTGTTTCTGGACATCAAGCTAGGCTATATGCTAGCGCCATATGCTAGCTAGCTAGCTAGGTGCTTAAGTTATGTTACTCACCCTCGTAGTTGTGGACATAACTTCATACGTCCCACTTCAAAGCTTTCTCCCGTTTCCTGACGGGTGCAGGTGAAAGTGCGCGATTATCTGTGCACATTGTTGACATATACTTATAATAAAGCTATAAACGGGCGGGATATATAAACTTGGTTACAGTCAGGTTACAGTGCAGCCGCCCTCAACAGACGTTCTAAAGTAAAGTGAAGCGCACCCTCAACGGGGTTGGGATCATTTCATTGGTCAACACTACAGCTGGCATTCTATTGGTTGTTGACTTTTGATAGGGTTATAACACAAAAAATCCAAGCCGCCAAGAGGAGAAATCCGGAGGCAGAAACTTTGCAAGTGAGCAGAATCAGCCTGAGTGCGAGGAGAAGGTTCAAAGCTGAGAGCAGGAAATCTGTCCAAACAACAACATATCTGAGTCCAAGCAGAAAGTTTGAGTGCAAGCAGAGCAAATCCAAGCGCGAGCACAAACTTTGAGCACAAGCAGAGCAAATCCAAGCGCGAGCAGTGACTATTTGAGTGTGAGAGCAAGGTTTTGAGGGAAATTATTACAAAATCTGAACGTAATATCAGTGAGAAATGCTCTCAAATTGAAAGAATGCGCTCTTGATTAAAGATAGGAATATAACTCCATACACATGAGAAACAGGGACTGTTGTGGAGGGCCGGACCAATAGGCTAAACTTAATTCTGCTCAATATTAATTTTATGTCAGGCGACACGTTTGAGAACGTCTCTTTCTTTCTCTGGGCATATTAGCTCAGCAGCGTCCACCAAACACTCTTCAATAAACTCCCCTTCAAAAAATGTCTCTTTTGGCGATTTTGTGGTTTGTCACAAAGCTGGTCCTGACTGCTGCATCCCTGGATGCCTTGCTTTTGCAGCTGAACTAGCAAAGCTTCAGATGTCGGTGCGCACTCTGCATCAGTCAAGTCATTTTTGAGGGATAACAGCTCATTTAGGTCCGCTAACGTCTCCCGCTCAGTTCGCCGCTCACCGACACATCCAGGTCCGACCGTTCTCTAAAGGCCGGGACACATATAGCCGACGGGCGACCCCGTCAATATGATCAGTCGCGTCCCCGAGGTCCAAAAAACTGCCACAGAACAGACCAAAAAGACGAGAGGAGACGAGACGTAATACATCTCTATAACAGCAGGCGGCGCTAATCTGTAATGTTGCCCAAGAAATGAAAATCGGCAGCTCATTGGACGAATGCGTCACATGGGTTTGTTTTCTCTCGAAATTCAAAGCCAGACTGTCATGGCGGCCGTTCAGAATACGATCTCATATTGGACTAAAATAGTTCACTGAAACGTGTTTCGGAAAACCTTTTAAGCGAGAAATAGGTCATGCAGTTGCTGAATCTGTCTTCATTTCAGCTCAACAAAGGTCAGTTTAAAAGATTTTCATCAGATTTTGAGAGACTGTAGTCACCTTATCCCGCTCGTCATTTCCGGGTGAGTCCCGACTTCCCTGCCGCCAAAATGAACGCCGACAGTCCCTCAGACGGACGACGGCACGGGACACACCGAACAGATTTGAGTCACTGATCTCGCCAGAGTGTCCTACGGCCGATAATCGGCCTGGTGTGTCCCGGCCTTTAAGCAGTTACACACCAACCAGACTAATACATCCATGGGTCCAACGCATAGATACCATGATAGATACAGATATACATATATATCTAGCTATGGGTCCGATGCATTGACATATATAAAAGGTCCGACGGTGCGACACATTGCAGTTCTTCTTCTACTTCTTTTTAATTGCGACTTGCAACCAGAGAAGAAGCTGCATACGTTCGCGCAAAATAAAGAATGCTGGTGCATTCAGGGTGCACAGTTTGGTCTGGTGTAGTCATTCCGGGCGCAATTTTTTTTCTTCCTTTCGTTTTTTTTTTACTCAGTAACGGACGGGATTTGTAATGTAGCAAAATACAATCTTTCACTCAAAATGTAATCAAGTACATTTTAAAATACCGATTTTAAAAACTACTTGAAAAATCAAAATACACAACAAAACTATTCAATACAGTAATGTGAGTAAATGTATTTCGTTACTTTCCACCTCTGACAGTCAAAATAGGTCTTGTGCATGAAGTCCAAAAGATATTATTATATTCGTGAACTACTTGTAGAAATGAATGAAGGAAATCAAAGTTAGACTAAAAGGCTTATTCTTGTTATCTGGAAAGGACAAATGTTGTCCTTTTCAAAAAAAAGTTGTTGACCCTCCGCCAGCCCTGGGCCGCAGTATTTTTCAACGTGTATGCCCTTTTCGGCCACTGTAGGCTGACTTCACAGTAGAGCAGACCCTTCATGCTGCAAAACCACCGGTGGCTGCTGAGCAGCGGGCAGGAAGAGGAGAGGGCACCTCTGGAGTCCTCACATCTCAAAGGAGAAAAGGTAAGATTCAAATATTGGGATGACATTAGGCAGTAAATATGAGTGTGAGTGAAATTGAGTGTGAGTGTGAGTGAAATTGTGTCAAAGTTGTAACAATGTGATAAATTGTGTAATGATTTTGCTGTACCATCGTACTCCTTGTGCCTTTATCACCTTATGTTTAAGATTAGGGCTCCCAAAATACATGGTGCTTAAACTGAAATGAGTGATGTCAGGTATGATGAAGCTGCTCCAAAGACAAAGAATTGGGAAAGAAGTTATAGATGAAACTGAATGTTCTGAGTTTATGGTTTTCACAGCACTTGAATAGAAAACAGATAATTTGGGGTCCTCTGGGAATCACAAAACACGCAAATATTTAACCAGCTAAACAACTTTAACTTTATATTACATATACACTCGCCTAAAGGATTATTAGGAACACCCTACTAATACAGTGTTTGACCCCCTTTCGCCATCAGAACTTCCTTAATTCTTGGTGGCATTGATTCAACAAGGTGCTGGAAGCATTCTTTAGAAATGTTGGCCCATATTGAGAGGATAGCATCTTGCAGTTGATGGAGATTTGTGGGATGCACATCCAGGGCACGAAGCTCCCATTCCACCACATCCCAAAGATGTTCTATTGGGCTGAGATCTGGTGACTGTGGGGGCCATTTTAGTACAGTGAACTCATTGTCATGTTCAAGAAACCAATTTGAAATGATTCAAGCTTTGTGACATGGTGCATTATCCTGCTGGAAGTAGCCATCAGAGGATGGGTACATGGTGGTCATAAAGGGATGGACATGGTCAGAAACAATGCTCAGGTAGGCTGTGGCATTTAAACGATGCCCAGTTGGTACTAAGGGGGCTAAAGTGTGCCAAGAAAACATCCCCCACACCATTACACCACCACCAGCAGACTGCACAGTGGTAACAAGCCATGTTCTCATTCTGTTCACGCCAAATTCTGACTCTACCATCTGAATGTCTCAGCAAAAATCGAGACTCATCAGACCAGGCAACATTTTTACTAGGGGTGGTACGGTTCATGAAAAAACACCCGAACCGCTCGGTTCGCTAGTCTCGGTTCGGAGCATGTGTGTACCACACGGTTCGTCAGTACACTGTTAATGTGCACTAACCTCTTACTGCCGTAGTGCCCACTTTATACACCTATGTTAAAACACTTATTGGAAATGACGAGCGGGATGGGCGTGATAAACGCAACCCATGGCAGCTGATTGGACGTTCACGTCACATGGGTCTGGCTGGTCCCTAATTTCAGAACAGACTGTCATGGCGGCTCGTTCAGAATACGATCTCATATTGTACTAAAATAGTTCACCGAAACGTGTTTCTGAAAACATTTTAAGCGAGAAATATGCCATGCAGTTGCTGAATCTGTCTTCATTTCAGATCGACAAAGGTCAGTTTAAAAGATTTTTGTCAGATTTTGAGAGACACCGAGCCGACCGCTCCTCAAGTGGAGTGGGGTGCCGCTGCACGTCACGTCACATGCAGAAATGTCAAGTGGGAGAGAGGCTGACCGGAGCTGTAGGATGCGCCAGCGTCGTTTATAGTCTGGTGTGTGGGAACATTTTGGATTTCATGGTACCTATGATGAAATAAAACAATATATAGAACTGCCACTGTGTGCATGTTTTGTGCAACATGCATTCAATATGCTAATTTTAGCTATATATATCATATGCTGAAGTATATTCTGGAGTGTTAAAGATTAAAAGAAAAAATAACAAGAACCGTACTGAACCGAAAACCGTGACCCTAAAACCGTGATACGAACCGACCCGTGGGTTTTGTGAACCGTACCACCCCTAATTTTTACAGTCTTCCACTGTCCAATTTTGGGTAACTTGTGCAAATTGTAGCCTCTTTTTCCTATTTTTAGTGGAGATGAGTGGTACCCGGTGGGGTCTTTTGCTGGTGAAGCCCGTCCGCCTCAAGGTTGTTCATGTTGTGGCTTCACAAATGCTTTGCTGCATACCTCGGTTGTTACGAGTGGTTATTTGAGTCAAAGTTGATCCTCTATCAGCTGGAATCACTCGGTCCATTTTCCTCTGACCTCTAGCATCAACAAGGCATTTTGGCCCCCCAGGACTGCAGCATCCTGGATGTTTTTCCTTTTTCAGACCATTCTTTGTAAACCCTAGAAATGGTTGTGCGTGAAAATCCCAGTAACTGAGCAGATTGTGAAATACTCAGACCAGCCCATCTGGCACCAACCACATGCCACACTCAAAGTTGCTTAGGTCACCTTTCTTTCCCATTCTGACATTCAGTTTGGAGTTCAGGAGATTGTCTAGACCTGGACCACACCCCTAAATGCATTGAAGCAGCTGCCGTGCGATAGGTTGATTAGATAATTTCATTAACATGAAATTTAACAGGTGTTCCTAATAATCCTTTAGGTGAGTGTAAATTAACTATGAATAGCAATAGCTTTATGCTTTTTCACGAGTTTAATATAAATGGTAAAAAATTTTGCTTTTTAAATATTAGAGGCGTGCTACAACAGCAAAAAAATCTTTAGAGTCAAGTTGAAGCTTCAGTTTTGATTTTATGTTTGTGAAATTATGTTTTTGCTATGTAGTAGCATACAAAACAAAGTTGTTTTCTGTCCTGATTGGCCTGTTGATACTTTCCTTCAGGACAGAATGTGATTGGCTAATTATTTATACCGCATGACTTTCATCCCACGGGGTGTTGTGATTGGACGAAAGTATCCTGTCTTACTTTCACCATCTTGATATCAGTGTGTTGATATCAGGATCCCTGGGTGTATTATAAGAGGTAGGATCACTTACAGGTACATATACAGCACAATAAATGTAATGCTGACTCAAGTCAGCTGAAACTCTAATAACTGGCATTGCATAATTTGAGTTTATTGAAAAAAATAAAGCCACAGATTATGAAAAGTAAAATCAAATTTAGACGAAAAAGTCACAGGCTGTGTGAAGTCAACGTTATCATTCATTAAGTCATTCATTCATTCCTTTTCTTTCCATGATTTCATTTTAATTATCAACATGTTATGAACACAGGGTGAAATGCCCTAATATGGGAAATGTTTTGCATTTCAGACTTCTGTGACATTGCGATTTGAAGCCAATACATTAAATCCACACCATTTTAAAAACCCCAGGATGTGCCCTAATCAAATCAAAAGACAACATGCAGATAACAGAAAGACTGACAGACATCCACAAAAGCAATTATAGACATATTAGTGCTCTTAGCACAAGTTATCTGAGACAATCTGCAGCTTCCTAATGTGGGACACTGAAAAGTCTATGAAAAAAGGTCAAAATCACCTTCATTCATGTAGAATAGTAAAATAGTAAGTTAGTTAGTAATTACCTTTGTTATGGATGGATGTAACATGGATAATTCAACACCATCAGACAAATAATGCAATATTCTAGTTGTTATGCATTTATTATGAAGACAGTAAGCAACTATTCTCTAGTTTATTTAACTTAACAAAAAAAACATACAACCGGCATAGCCTAGGCCTATTTGAATGCAAAATATAAAATCTTGCAATTTGCAAAAAACAACAACCACCATCTTTAACAAACTAGATTCAACATTGAGTCAGAATTCATGAACAAGCTGTGAACTGCAGTTAAAAACGTTTGAGACCATTTGGCCTAATGTTTTCTGTTCTACTAAACAAACATACAATCATAACAGTCTTTTTTGAAAAAAAATAACTTCTATAATAACCTCAGAGTCTATATATAATAACATCAGTGTGACAAATCAAAACCAGTCTAGCAAGTGTCACAAACCCAGTCAGTTTCAGAGAAATAACACATCAGATGATGCAGTTTTGCTATCTGTCCACTAGATGGTGATAACTAACCATCTAATGAAATATATTTATCATTGGTACACTACTACTTTTGGGACATGTTGGTTTGTTCTGAGGCAGAATACAGCCTGAGATCCCCGGCGGGGCCCTTCACTCTGCTCCTCAGCACTGGTTCCTTTCAAAGTGGGGTGCTTTCAAACACTTTTTAAAAGGCCTTTTTACTCTTTCTCCCTGTAAAGACTCTGATTACCCTGTTTTCAAAGGTTCTGAGAAAATTGGTTTATTTAACATTTTATCATCATTTAACGAGAAACAACACCCTGTATAAACATCAGTATATATCTGCTGAAATTGTTCAAATTATATCTTTTGCTCTGGATAACAACACATCTTTTATTTGGACCTCACAAAAGACTGATTATAACATTATATTTAAGCTTTAATGGAATTCAGGGTGTTCTCAACTGGTTTGTTATATTTGACAGAGAACAATTTGTAGTTATTGATGGTTACGTGTCAAAGGTCCACGCTTCTTCAAGGTGTGCCACAAGGATCTATTACTGGCCCTTTACTTTTTTAAATCGATTTCAATGACCTGTGTCAATGATATCTTTCTTGATGGTCAAGATCATTTTCATCAGGAACTTGATTAACCCAAAGTGTGATAACAGTAATTGCAAGTACTAAATTACAATATCAAACATTAACAAAACATTAAATTAAATACAGTTAACATAAAACCATAAGTTCTCATGTTTTCAAACAAATGTGGTATATCCAAGACAGTTTTTCATTAACGCAGAAGCAAAGATAATCTGTAAAAGATCTGTTCTTGTTTTTTTTTAACTCAATTGCAGCTGAAAAGTGATAAACATTGTGACTGTGACTAGTGACAGTGACTAATGAAAAGAAACAAATTCAAGTTGCTCGTTGAGTCCAGTGCCATTTGTTTATTTATTTCACTCCATCCTCTTAAATCATTTACAGTACATTAAGATGATAATACGTTGTTGGTTTCTGATTACCTAGATCCACCTACAGTCAGCAGACACTCACTGACCTTCAGTGAATATAACATTTTATTTACACAGGAGAGCAGAAAGATTAGATTTTTGTAATGGGTGACAATCAATCTCAGTGAGTTTAATCCGATCTCTGGTACCGGGACACATACAGCATCAGAGTGGGAATGGAGCTACAGTGAGGTGAAATTTTTAGGGCAGTGGTAGCTGGGACGGCAGAAACATAGACTTGTGTACATGGAGATGAACTGCAGAGAGGCAGACGCATCAGGGATTGGCCAGTTCGTCTGATGTCACAGAGGAAGGCAGGCTGTCCAAGGCTCCCATCTCTGTAACCACACACAGACACGGAGAGAAAATGACTACAGACGTATATGTCAGACAAGTTTGACAGTTCAACCAATCAAAATCCTCAGTGCCATCATATACTTCCCATCCAATTAATATCTACCAAATATAACAATATAAATAAAACAGGAAGCTCAAATCAAGCAGTCTGATTGGTTTGTAACCACATACCATGGCTATGATGTCTAATTCCTCTGAACAATAAGTATCACTCCGCTTTAACTAAGAAACTGATAGCTGGTGCCACGGAGGGAAGCCGTTTGTCTGCACACACTGCCAGGACACAGAGCTGGTTTAAAATCTGCATTACCTTGCTGTCAGACGGCCCTTTACGACAGGGAACTGAACCTGTTTTCTCTACTCTCTTCAAAGCCTGTTTGGACAAAAACAGTAATTTTACCTCGCAGAACACAAGGGTGGCTGCTCTACCACTGCCTCCATCACCCAGTTAGTTAATGTTATTGTGGGACTTTCTATAGCGTTAGCTAAAGTAATAGCCTGTCCGAAAATAATGATAGGCTGCTGAATTGAAACTCTTGACTATTGCAGAATTGTCATTATGTTAGTCCATCTAACACGTTTGTAGTGTGGGGTATAATGAAGATTGTTAGCGTTAGATTTCCCATCAGCATAGTGTAGCCTTCCGCAGCACTCTTAGGCCTTGAACAGGCTCACTTTTAGGTTAGATAAAACAGCATACCTTTCAGCTTTAGATACGACAGGAAGTCAATGACAGTGTGGATGATATCCATATCTCCTATTCTCAGGGCACCTGTGGAGGCAAAGCAACAAAGTGCAGCCAGCTGTCATGTTGTCTGAAGTTGACAGTACACTGTGAACTTTGACAGCAGCTCTGGTAACAACATAGGTGGAAATGAATCTCCAGATACAGAGATATCTTCATCCAAGGAGGAATCTTAAAGCACCCTTTAACATTTCTTAAACATGACTGACATGTGAAATACAGAGAAAACTGAAACAAACAAAGTTGCTATAGGGTGTCACTAAAGGCATGTTCCCACTACATGACTGTAGCCCTGATTTTCCGCTCGCTGACAGGTTTTGGAGCTCTAAGACAAAAGTCCCATATCGGAGCGAAATCTGTGTTGGCTGGTGCCTCACAGACACATTCCAGATATCTAGCAGGCTAAATATCTGCAGCTGTCGGGAACTCTGCCGGGGAGCTGCAGCCAATGAGCGATCAAGACCTGGGCTGATGGGGAAACATTGGGGAGCGGTCGCCTGTACTTTACAGGCTGTTGATTTGTCCCTTGTTGTTCCTTGGAATGCTGAGATAAGCTACTGTAATGTGCCTTTTTAAAATTGCCCCTTGGGGACAAATAAAGTGCTTTGAATTGAATTACTGTATAAGTTGCATTTTCAACACTGACCAAAGTTGTTGTTGCACGTCAGAGCATGTGAGTGGAGCGGGCGGATTTTGGACGGCACGCAGAGCAGATTTTTTAAAATGTTGGACCGTGGCCTTATCTCCCACCCAATCCCGCTCCAATTTCTCTCCGGTATCGCTCACATAATGAGTTTGAAGCCTGCCCGAGCCCATCACTGTGCTACGTTAGCATCTGGTGGACATCCGGCGAACTTCTTGCCAATTCAATTCAATTCAAGACAGCAAGTTGTGTCATGTGGACAATACAGCGAACTGGAGACTTTAATAGTCTTGTAGTGGGAACTTAGCTGAAGGGGATGCAGAACACAATCACGGATTTAACAGTAAGAGATCATCCTGTTTCTGTGTGACAGACAGACAGACAGACAGACAGACAGATCGACATGGAGACAGACCCGTTCTGAAGTCCTCCTCCTGGTTCATGTCCCTCTTGCCAGCCAGACCCGGCTTGTCTCCAAGTGTCCTGTGTCCATCTATTCCATCTGGACAGTGAGGAGTGATCACAGTCACACAAACAGCAAACGGGGCACTGCTGCAGCCCTAAGCTCAACTCACTCCAAATGACCAAAAGTTAAACTGCAGTTCAACTTGACTAAAGTATTATAGCTATGTAGTTAAAGCTGTCATTTTCATGTTTAATTTTCCCAGCTGCTCCGGGTTTTCCCATATTTCAGCTGTGAATAAATTTCTTTAATATTTGCTTGAACTGGAAATATCTCTTGACAAACGAAAATGACTTTACCAAGCTTGAACTGTGGTGTGCTACATTAACATAACAACAGAGAACACACACATGTCCTAAATATGGCACTGTTTCAGAAGCATCATACATTAGACACACATACGTACACAGTGCACACATGGCACCCCTCTACTTAATGCTCGTAAGAAGATCTGAAGGACATTGTTGTACACTTGGTTATTTCAGCATGGTGTTTGGTTTGTAATTGTTTGGTTCATTTCCAAACTTTTTACGGACCAGCTGCAGGGCTTGGCTCACGGAATTGCAGTAAAACAGATTTGACCAACAAAGGAAATAAAAAAAGCACATCTAAAATAGAACAGACTGCGGTTTTAACAGACAATGAAATGCATTTGAATAATAATGATGAATCTCAAATAAAATAAAAAAATGCACAAGCAAAGTGACGACTGCAAACTTCTGCATAATAAAAAAGAATTGAAACTATTTCCCAAGTTGTGACTATTCCCTAATCCAAACAAAGATGGAAAGCAGAAAAAAATGTCTGTGCTAAATTTTTTGTGTGCGCCAAAATGTTAAAGCATTATTAATCGTTATTTGTCTATATTTATTTTACTTTCCAGTCTGTTATAGCTTCATGCTCATAGCTAGTTTGTAGTACAAAATGGGGAGAGTTGCTAATTTTTGTAGTTTTTTCAGAAAAACAGATGCTTAGCACCGTGACTCTAATAATAATACAAACTGGGGCTCACTTTGAATCTTTTGTCTGTTTGCTGATGACTTACGTTAATGAAAAAGTGTATATTCACTAAACTACAGAAACTAAATCTACCTTATCTGTTGTATTCCACTTTGCAGTATTACTCACCAGTCTTTACAAGTATGTGTCATTTTAAGTTCACACACTCTTTCCACAGCTTTACATTACGAGTGGTTGAAGAGACAGCACATTAAGTGTTTGGAAGTGTTTGACTCATCTTAACTTCTTCCTCATCAGCTAAAGTAGTGCTTGAGCTGCTAACCCCTGCACTGTTTGTGTGTGTGTTGAACTATAAGCCCAATTAAAATACATGACATTGGAGTGACCCACAAGGAGGGAAAATAATGTATTTTCATGTTTTTGTGTTTCAAGTATAAATTGCTCCTCCTGTCTCTATGTGCCCTTCCGCTCTCTACATTTAATTTCATATATCCTGATGTGTTTTATAATCAAGTATGTAGCATATAAACTTCCACTAATTTCAATTATAATTTATGTATTGGTTCTAACATCTAAAGGACCCCCGTGGAAAAATGCTCCTTGGTAATGTCAATTAGCAAACTACGGTAAAGAGTCAAGGTGAAAAACTTTTATAGAATAATATTAGAATAATAATAGAATAATATCAAACGGCAGCAGGAAGGCAAGCCACAACTGAAGGTGTTTTTTCTCTAAAAATGACAGCAGAGCCAGTTTTTTCAGAGAGGGTCACTAGGCTGCTATGTAACAACGTTATGCGTGCAGTGTAGCCGGAGCGCATTACTTCTCTAACTTATTGTAGAATGATTATTGCCGTCACATGTTCTTCCCGTGCTGGCATAAAGCTAATATTTGACACAAGCCGTCTTGGTTCGTCTTTCCACTCTTCCAACAATCACTGCTCTGGTTTGGTTGAAATAAACCCTTAATTCACCCATTTACATGTGGAAATTACGGTGGAAAACAAAATGGCAAATAGGAAAACACAACAGCAAATAGGAAAACATGATAGCAAAGGTAGGGCCTATCTAGCATAGGACAGACCCTCCTGATTGGACAGACGGACTGTCTGTCTTTTAACAGACAGTCCATCTGTTAACAGACATTAACAGACTTTTCCATGTTTTTCACCTCTCCTTCCTGTTAAAAGACAGACAGTCCGTTTGTCCAATCAGGAGGGTCGTCCTCTGCTCTGTTTTATGATTTGTTGAAGTGTTTTCCTATTTGCTGTTGTGTTTTATGATTTGCCATTTTGTTTTCATATTTGCCGTTTTGTTTTCCTATTTGCCATTGTATTTTATGATTTGTTGAAATTTCTTCCTATTTGCTGTTGTGTTCTATGATTTGCTGTTGCGTTTTTCTTTTGCTGTTGTGATTTGTACTTCAGGGCCACCGAAGAAATACATAGTAGCTGTTTCATGTTAAACAAAGAGGATCTTACTCTTTAACAAATAGGTCTATCGCTGTAGAGAGCCTTAATGTTGTCAGACACTGGACTGAACGTGTTTCTCTGCAGCCTACTGGACACACAAAGTTGAAATTGATCTTTCTCTTCTAATCGGGTAAATCAGTAAACAAGCATATTTCCAAAATTCAAGTCTTAACCCTCGTGTTGTCTTCCTGTCGACCATTAACTTGTTGTCCTTCCAGGTCAAAATTCTAAATAAACTTTTTTTGGCGCTTTTCCCAAAAAATTTTCAACGCTTTCTTTTATTCATGGTCAATAAACCTAATTTAAATGACATTACACCTAATTTTTGAGTTACAAAAAGTAGAAATTATGATGACTAATAGATAAGATCAAAGGATGTTGAGTGAAGTTTATGTCAAAGTTTAGTCATGATACTGTTTTAAAAACATTTAAAAACATTTTTCAAATACTATGAAATTGAATAAACACACAAAATTCAATGGAAATAATCATTCATTTTACCTGCGAAGAATGTTGTATGGACATGCATGCATTCAAGTTATTTTTTGGGCAATTTAGTTGTAAGAAACCCATATTTCTGATATAAAAAACTTTGAAAATTGATCAAATTTGACCCGAGGACAACACAAGGGTTAAGAATCTTTAGCAAAATGGCTGGAAAGTAACGTTCACTGTCAGCTTCATCCATATAAAATCCAATTATTAACATTAATACAATCACCTAAGCTAGTGTTTGTTCATATAACAACTAACCACTGCAAGTAAACACAGTGTAGTCTAACCTTTCCTACCCAGCAGACACTCACGGAGAGTTCAACATGAACGTCCTGGCTTATAGCGCAGTGAGACAAAAAAAAGCAATGTTTGGATGCGTAAGCACACAGAGAGCAGCAGGAAGACGCACGTCCTCGCCTGACGGGTGACAGAATGCAGCTAAGAGGCGGGATGCGTTGAACAGAGCAATTCGTGGCCTGACACCAAGGCCCTGCAGCGGCCGTACGTTTCTATCTTACATTGAGTGACCAGCTCGTCTCTGCCTCTGGCACTGGGAGAATCCTTTATCTGAATTAGGTGATCAATACGACCTGAAACACAGGATGAGGCAGGAGCAACCTTTACCTGGGCTTCACACACACACACACACACACACACATGCATGCATAACGCACACACATCTGGATACCCAGTCTTCATGGTGATGATGCTATCTTTAAATTAAACTGAATTAGCTGACACAGAGATGAGAAACAGAAGATGAGCTTGAGCTGTGTAACAAACTGTACAGGTGAGCTCAAAAACCAAGGGAGCATTCAAAGAGATTAGATTATTAATATGGTCTAGTAGTGTGTAAGGTCAATATTTAACAATAAACTCATTTACTCAGAGTCTGGAACTAAAACTCCTATCCTCCCCCTACACACACTTTGGTTAAAGGGGCTGTACTTGAAGTACTAAAAATAAGTGGGGCAGAATTGCTTCCAAGTGGCTCTCACAGACCGTTCCCCGACTCGTCAAAAACCGACACTTTGTCACAGCCCTCGGCGTCTGATACCGACGCACAAGGCACGCACATGCACTAACACACTAAGGACGCCATTACTCCACCATATCTTCACATAGAAACTCATGTTTGCTGCTATCTTTATCTTCTGAATGTCCAGTACTGAACCTTTAAAGCTACACTTATCAATATCTTTATATTCAAACTAAATGTGACATTTGGGGAAATATTCCTTTTCTTGTAGAGAGTTCGATGAGAAGATTGATACATCCCTCATATCTGTTTATTAAATATGAAGCTTAGCTTAGCATAGAGAGTGGGGGAAACTAGCCTGGCTCTGTCTAAAGGTAAATAAATCCAGAGCACTGATTAACAGGTAATATCTAATTTGTTTGATCTGTAAACATTTTGACACTTTGGTTTTTGGATGGACAGAACAGAGAGAATGAATATTGAACTTTACATTCATCAGGTGACACAAACAGGACTCCAACTAGATGCTAATATTGCTCTGTGTCTGCTGGATGTGTGAAGGCAACTGTTTGTAAACACGTTCACCTTCTCAGCTTTGTAAAATGGTCATATCTAAATGTGTTTTCAGCTTGTTCCGCTGCTTTAAAACTTACGGAGAGTGTCATTACTTTTATTAACTCCACCTGAGCTTTTTTCTGCTTTGACGAAACAAAAAGTGTGCCGGCTTCACATTCCTCCTGCGCTGTGTAATCTGCTGAGACTTTGATCCTAACTCCGCTAAAGGCAATAATGCCAACTTGCCAATGCATCACTTTTACACAATTTCTATGTGTTTCAGTCTGAAGATTGGTTTACAGCCTTCAAAGCCCCATTTCTTTTATTTATCTGTTTTAACAGGAGAGTGCGTCACTCACTGGCTCTACTCCTGGCTCCGCCTTTGCTAAAGGCTTTCAATGTGGTAAAATTGTTGTTTCATTTGATCTATCACGAAAACCTCCAAACCTTCTTCCATCCACTAATTTAGTGAACATAACTGTGGCTGCCCTGGCTGAGTCGATAAGGCAACTAATCGCTGGTTTTGGTCTCTGTCCACTAAGATATCTTTAGTCCATTTAGACATTTTTTTATGCTTTTTTATGCTGAATGATTTATTTCCTGGAAACTCGTGAGCACATCTCTGCTAAACCCAATATTTAAAGTGGTGCTTTTGCATGATTCTTTGTGGAGAAACTCAGTTTTACAGCTGATAAATATGACTACTATGTTGAATACAGTCCAAGACATAATGTTGTATTTTAGTTTATTTCTATTTTAATTAGAGTATACATTGGAGAGTGCCCAGATTAAGCCCCTCTGGGGGGGGGGGGGTTGTGCATCTCTCCATCACATCTTTTATTGATTGTATATTAATCTGTAGTATTTGTATATGTGTAAACAAACAAAATAAATAAACTAAAACTAAACTAATGGACATTCAGGTGCTAAATAGCTGCTGACACTTGACCAGAGCATGGAATTGATGAGATGATCAAATGTAAAAGAGTTGAGTCTGAGCGCACAGAGAGATTACGTTCCAGCAGCAGCAGAGGCGTGCATGTGAGGGTTGAAAATCAGCTGCATGGATTAAATTGGTGTTAAAATGTTGATATTTCAGCCGGTCTGGAAGTGTCATTTAGTACAAACACTGTTCAGGAATCCAGAACTCAATTATTGTTCTCTGCCTACTAACAGACAAATGGTAATATACGTAACAGACAATATATTGATATCTTGGTTATTCACTTCTTATAGCAGGTTAGTATAGATAAAATAAAACTGCACTAGGTCACTATGCAGTATACTGCTATGAGCCAAAGTTTCAATTCACATTTGTAACGATGTGAGGAAAAGCCTGATCTCACAGGACATGTATATTCATTGCATGAAAATAATCTCTATTACTGTAATAGTCACCAAAATAATCAACGTTAGGTTAATAATTCAACAAAGTCCATGTGTTGGGAAAGCTGTTAGTTTGCAAAATGTGTAACATGTTTTCAGGATATGACAGAGAAATGTTTTTAGACATGTTGGAAGCAAGATGCGTTGTCCCAAACTACATTTCCAGATGTGTTGCAGCTGATTACTGCTGCAGTTTGTGTGTGTGTGTGTGTGTGTGTGTGTGTGTGTGTGTGTGTGTGTGTGTGTGTGTGTGTGTGTGTGTGTGTGTGTGTGTGTGTGTGTGTGTGTGTGTGCACGTGTGTGTGCGCGCGTGTGTGCGTGCGTGTGTGTGTGTACTTACGGGGACCTAACAGGTAGCCAGCACTGTTCAGTGTCCAGCCACGTTTATCCTTTGCCTGCAGAGAGAGACACACACACACAGACACACACACACACACACACAATGATCAGACCACACGTCTTCTGTTTAATGCTGACTAGTTCTAATCCGTGTTTGTGATGTTGTTTCTTTCATCAAGTGTGTCTTCAGTCTCTCAAAATATGAAATATGTTCATATTTAGTGTACATTTAAAAATAAAGTACATCGACTACACTCCCTGACAAAGATATTCAGATTGAGGCTGTTTTTATTGTCTGAGGTTTATTTAGTCTATTTCTGTTATCTTTGCACCAGTGAAACTACATAAAAGAAATACTCAGAAAGCTCTGGTGTCATGTTAAATAGAATAAAAGCAGGTTATGACCTCCGTGCCATTTATCAGGGGGGAAACATGCACCGGTTCCAGCCAAATAAATCTCTGAATAAAAGCTCCGGTCCGCACTGCCAGCCTCTACATTCACTGTGTGACAAACTGAAAGGTTTGCCTCCGGATAAGATCACAACTGTATTCACATTACACACATTATATTATCAACCAACCAACCAATCAATCAATCAATCAATCAATCATTGATTTATATAGCACTTTTCATACATGTAAAGTGCTTCATGCAATATCCCCCAATATGTTGATATATCATTTGACTTCTATGGACAACACTCTACTCCAAGGTAGTTTTTCTACATTGCTATTTGTTTGTTTTACATTTTCCATCACACACACACACACAGGGTAATAACAATACCTAAAGCTGTGTGAAGGTTAAATGTGAACAGCTTACCGCAATGACCAAGCCAATGGTCTCAGACAGAGCTGCGCAAAAGATGAGTGACACACAAACAATCCCGAAGCCCCTCTGCATCTGAGAGAGAGATAGATAGAGAGAGAAAGAGAGAGAGTATTTGGAAAGGTTTCTACATCAGAGAACATTCAGAACAACTTTCTCCATCAGCGACCTTCCCCAAAAAGAGTAAACTAAAGCAGTAATAACTTATCTTCCCCAGAGATTAAATAGAGGAAACTAGAACAGTAATAACTAATCTTCCCCAGGGAATAAAAATAGCAAACTAAAACAGTAATAACTAACCTTCCCCAGAGATTAAATAGAGGAAACTAGAACAGTAATAACTAATCTTCCCCAGGGAATAAAAATAGCAAACTAAAACAGTAATAACTAACCTTCCCCAGAGATTAAAAAGAGGAAACTAGAACAGTAATAATTAATCTTCCTCAGAGAGTAAAACGAGGAGTCTGAAGCAGTAACTAACCTTTGAAAAGACTCTCCTGCCTGTTGCACTCTAGATCAGCAGCAGAAGCTTCTTGTTGTGGTTCGGATGAAATCAGGACTCCGTCCACCTTTTATGTCCTTCTAGTCCGACACTGCTGCTGTACGCGCACGTCACAACCGCCCCCCCTCCCTGTATGTGTGTCCCACACACACAGGTCACGAACACAACGCATAATGAAACTCAATAATATCATATAATGCCATCATCAGATTTTTCTATGTCGCCCTCAGAGACATGGAATTGGATTGAATTGAATTTAAAAAAGGGAAGAAAAAAAATATACATCCATACGCTATTCTTCTGTCCTAATCTGATGATATGTGACTTTAACAATGTTCCAGCTTCATAGCCTCTATATGTGCACAATAAAACATGGTCTTATCAATGATCAGCATCGATTTTTATGGATGGTGATTTTTTATGAGTGCCTTACGTTTTTAATGTCTTTTATATTTCTTTTGTTGCTGTCATCATTGTCTTTGGTGCAGATTTTATTAAGCATTTTATATCAAATTATGTAATTGAAACGTTGTAACAGCAGACCAGTATTGATAACGATGGAGAATAATGGTAAATTACATGTGGGCTACTGTGGCTGGGACAGTACAGGTCCTAAATCCAGGCAGACATTTCTTTTTGATGCTGCATTTTTAAGTAAGTAATTGTTCGTTTCTTACACTGTACTGTAACTTGTATTCTTGTCGTGTCTCATTCTATTTAAGCTGTTCATATATTCTCTCTAACACATGTTTTTACTTGTTTTTAATTGCTCTTTAATCAGAATCATAAATCAGGTTTATTGCCAAAGTAAGTTACACTTACGTGGAATTCGCTTCAATGATTTGTGCATACATAAACAAACATATTAATGAAATAAACAAATACAGAAACAAATATGTATACAAAATAGCTGTTTAACATAATAAATGGGAGGATTGACTGAATGAATTGAGTGCAGAATGTACAAAAAACTAAATGTCTCTGAAATGTGCTGTAGAAATAAAGCTGCCGTGCCTTGCTCAAGTTACACAGATGTCTAAAGTAGCCATAGATAGGGGAGGTGGTTGGATTGCAGACCATCACAGCCTTCAAATCAAGTTCAAATATACTTTTTAACATCTCTCATGCAGGTTAACACAAATTCAAGTAAAAATAAGAAAAGACAAGATAAGAAGCTTTATTGTGATTGCACCACTGTCTGACAGTATTACAACGAAACTGCGTTACTCCCTAAGTATTAAAAGACACAACAACAAACACTACAAATGTAACACATAAAAACATGTTAAATTTTTAAAAAGGCAAGAGGTGAAATTATCCCAGCAGTAAATAATGCACATTACAGATAACAGATTAGGTTTTCCACCTTCCTGATATGAATAACCATGAAGCTGTGGCCCCAGCTCCAGTGTTACTGCTCTGGCCATTAAATAGTCTCACTCCAGGGAAGTCATCAATGGTTGACAGAGCAGGAGGTGTTGTCGATTTAACGGAGCCCATGTCAGCCCAGTTAAAGGCTCAGTATGCCATGGATAATGCTAAGTGTGATGGTCCATGGAGGGAGGCCATGGTTCAGCACCACGGACAGGGCCCAAATGCTTCAGCACCACGGAAAGGGCCAAAATGGTTCAGCACCACGGACAGGGCCCAAATGCTTCAGCACCACGGACAGGGCCCAAATGGTTCGGGACCACGGACAGGGCCCAAATGGTTCAGTACCACGGACAGGGCCAAAATGGTTCAGCACCACGGACAGGGCCCAAATGCTTCAGCACCATGGACAGAGCCAGAATAGTTTAGCACCACGGACAGGGCCCAAATGCTTCAGCACCACGGACAGAGCCAGAATGGTTTAGCACCACGGACAGGGCCCAAAAGCTTCAGCACCACGGGCAGAGCCAGAATGGTTCAGCACCACGGACAGGGCCCAAATGCTTAAGCACCGCGGACAGGGCCCAAATGGTTCAGCACTATGGACAGCGCCCAAATGCTTCAGCACCACGGACAGGGCCAAAATAATTCAGTACCATGGACATAGCAGAAGCTAATTTCCATGAAAGTGTCCCAAATCCTTGTGTCCTCCCCGGGCTCCCAGCATTATGAACACTCGGTGTCCTGAACAGTACATTCTATCGATCAGCATCATTTTGTGTCATCACTGACATATGTAGTGTTCCAAAACGTCCACTTTCACATCTATAAAATCAAACCCATTGCATTGTGGGATTGTTGGTAGAACGTAGTGTACATCCCATGGATGCTGCCTTTTTGGTTCTATTGTAGGAGTTTTTGAGTTTTATTCAGCCTTTCCATTTTTTAGAAAAGCTCTTCCAGATGTAGTTGAGTTTCTTTCTTGAACTTTCTTTTACACAAATTCGGAGTAACCAACTGCTGTACCCCTTCCGCGCTCATACATCACAATACAGTTCCACTGCATGGTACAGCTTAGGGTAAAGCACTTTTCACAAGGTTTTGGAACCATAAGTAGATCAGGAGGATCTCAGGCATCGGTCTGGCTCGTAGGGAGTTAGCAAATCACAGATATAGGCAGTAGCCAGGCTATTCAGGGCTTTAAATATTAGATCTAGTGACGGTTCTCTTTGCCCAATCACTGGTCTGCAGTGTTTTAACTCCACCTTTGCCTCCACTTGGATCTTCAACCAAGGTGGTACCAAAAAAAGTACCAGGTACTATCCACAACCTCTGCTTTTCCACCGCCGGTCACATATTACGGTCACATATTACGGTCACATATTACTGTCACGTGTTTAAAGCAGCCACCGTGCGACAGCAAATAGAACGGTCATGTACTGAATGTCGTTTTGGGAGTCCTTGACAATTGACCTATTGTGTCGTTTAGGTCTGAGGATGTGTTGCATAGAAACCTGTTATGTTTTAAAAGACTCCAATGAGGTTCTGTAACCTAGACAAACCCTTTTAAAGTTTCCCATCAAGAATTATTGTGTTATTTCCAATGCGTGCAGACGGGTTCACAGTCCTTGTAAATGCTCTTTGATTAGATTGGACCTTGTGAGATGATTTCTGTTGGGATTTTAATTTGGTATGGTAATGCACACTGTATATGTGCAGCGTGAGCACAACCTACAACAACAGAGAGAAACATCATCACGATTATTACATATATTACGGACATAAATGAAACAATGTTTCATCTCAGTGAGGCCCCAGTGGCACCTACTGCTGAAGCTTTAAGATTCCCTGGACACCACACTGAGTGCTAATCAGGCCACAAAACTAATAACCAATTGTAATAACATTCCGTTTTTTTGGTCCTTGGGCACATCTCTGCAAAGCAAACACATTAAACATCCTCACACAAAATTACCAAGCTCCTGAAATGAGGGAAATCATACGGTGCTTGGCTGGATCGTAGAACAGTGAGCACAGTGAGCACAATGAGTGGAACAGAGGGGGGAAGGGTGTTTACGTGGACCCATCGGGTGATGTTGAATGGCATGTATTTCATAAATGACTGGAAATGTGAGAAGAGGTGAGAGTGCTGGCAGTGATGTCTGTGGATTATCCTGAGGGACTGGGACATTGTTTTATGGAAAGAGAGGTTGCATTTTTTTAAAACATTTTTCAAAGCAGTGGAGGGCACTTTAAGAAATGTGTGTATTAACGGTATGACTGTATATATTAACAGCCATTGAGGCATAAGTGGCCCGCGACAATATCTGTCTGCATTTCATTGCATTTGTATGGGAAAATTAACAAAGTGCATGCTGAATTGTAGGTATATAGTTTAATATGTTACATTGTTTGGGTTGGTCATATGTAACTTACAGTATGATTGTGAATTTGTGTTGGATTTTGCTAATGTTCTCAACACCATTATCCTAAATTATTAATCAGCACTTGGTTTGGGAGATTAAACAATGGATTTCTTTTCAGAAGTGTACAACCTGAGCAGCTTTGTGTGAGAGAATGTTGTAGTCTGGATCAATGGAAGTACATCTTCAGGATAAAGCCTGACATGTCTGCTCTCTGTGTGTTGCCGATCTCACCCTTTGTTTCAGGAAACAACAACAAACTTCGAGCTAGCGAGCTACACGCTGAAAATGTCAAGTTATGAAACAAAGTTTGGATGGTGCATTAAGGCAGGCCTGCTTGGTTCTTTCAGGGAATGATTGTAAAGATTTATAAAGATTATGTTTAGGGCATTTCCTCTTTAACTGGGACGTTTGGGACTGATTGGTGGGATTACACACGGAGATACACTGGTATGAGCCAATGAGGTTTAACCATGTATCAGCTAATTTAAATACCTCACATTACTGTGTTGTGTCAACAGTTAACTTCATTTAATATTGTATGTGGCATTTTCATTTGTGAGGTGCAAATGTTCCACCAAAACAAGTTCCTTCCTGAGACTATTTAGCAGAGCCACCGTCACTGCATCCTAAATTTAGCTCCGCCCAAGACGATTGTGATTGGTTTAAAGAAATGCAAACAACCCAGAGAGGTTTCTTTCTCCTATCCCAGAATGCATCTGTTGTGTAGCCAGACCTTACTCCACAGCGCTGTGGAGATAGGTTGAGCCGATCTGACGCAGGAACAGAAATGAAAGCTCACACTCTTCTTAATATGGATAGACACTATATCATGTGCCAATTGACACTGCTCTGCATGTCTGCAGGCCGGTGCTTAGCTCGTACAGAGGGACATCATGCAGGGATGGTAGATTAAAGCCTCTGAGACGCAACAGCCTTCAGTAACAGTAACATTGATTTGTTTTATTACTATCATAGTTATATTTGAGGGTTATTAGAACCCATTTAGAAGCCCAGATCAAGAAAAACACACTAATGAAATTCATCTAAAAATGTTTGTATGGGGGGAAACATACAAAATATATTGGTATGTGTTAAACATATTCCCTGCGGAGGTCCAAATAAACCCATGGTAATAGTAAATGCCGCCGCAGGTGAAAAGTACAGCAGAGAGGTAGGAATCCATTTCATGCTGCACCTTCCCTCTGTGATAACACACTGACCCGCCTGAGGATTTACCGTTACTGGCTGTAATGACGGTCACTGCTGTCACAAATTAGCACCTAGTCAGGGCACCGGATGGTGATGATGGAGCAGAGACATCGTGAGACATGATACAAGGGGAAATGGAAGGGAGTGTAACATGTCAAAAGAGAGGGAGGAAGGAACAAAGGAAAAGAGGGAATGAAATGAGAACAAACAGAAGACGGCAGAGTAGGTGAAAGAGAGTGGAGAAGGTGAACAAAAGGAAGAGGATAAGAGGAAAGAGGAGAATGAGCTAGCCAAGCACTTCGTGCAGGCCAGTGTCTAATTCTGAACCTCACAATGTACACTATGTCCCAATGCTCAGCACCAAACAGGAAGTAAAGCCTTTATGTATAGAGCTGCAAAGTAAGTCTTTCGAGGTGGATGAGTGTGTAGTGCGTCTGACTTTCATGCAGGAGACGTGTCTCAATAAATGAACATTTGCCTACTTATCGGTTGGCAACACATTCAGTCACTTAGACACCAATGCAAGGGAAAATAGGGTCCATGTTGAAAGAAAATCTAAATCACCCTTTAACCTTTGGTTTATATTTGAATCACTGATTTGGCCTTTGATTTCTTGCTCAGCCGTACTGAGAACTATCTTCTACTGTAATGTAGCGCCTCCTCTGTCTTGTGGCTGACGTGATGTTGTTGGTTATCTCTAGCTGTCTGGATGCCACATCATTGTGGAGCTGGATGGATTAAGTTACAATTGGTCGAAGTGTTGCGTTGGTGCTCGGAACCTGATCATCCTGCTCTGCTTTGCCTCAATCTTGTTCCACCTCTGTCAATACAGACCGCTGTGGAGGGCTGAATTGGGTTAAAGTGACAGCTAGGAGTAGATCTTGTACACTGTAAACTATTGACCTGTCTGGATCCATGTCTTCAAATCAGGTTTGGTATTACTTAGTGTGTGTGGAATTCATCTTCCACACAAAGGATCAGGACCTCTAGGTCATGGTAACATCCAAAAATGAACATAGTGAGGCAAATGACTAGAGATGTTCCGATACCGATACCAGTATCGGAAAAGCCTCTGATACCACCTAAAATGCTGGTATAGGCAAATACTGGAGATTATGCCCCCATCCGATACGTAATTTAGCCCTGAACAGAATCTACTTTAAAGTAGTTTATTTTCTTTTTCCGTTATGACTGACTGTCAAACTGGATAATAAAAGAAAGTTCTGTGGCGTTTATTGTTTGTGTTTTTTCATGTTTCACATAGAGTATAACAACAATGATTGCAATCATATCACATCCATACAGGGATAGTAGCATACTGCTGTTAAAACATAATAAAATATATAACACACTGGTATCGGATCTGTGTTCGGTATCGGCCGGTACGCAAGTTCAGGAAAAAATGGTATCGGACCATCTCTAATAATGACCCATGGTCAGGAAGATGACGGGCACTTTATTGCCATGTAATAGACTTCATTAACACACCCTTATGTTTAAGTTCAGGGAGAGGGAAACTGAGGAAAAGCCTTTTTTTTCTTCCCCATATTCCCAATTACCAAGAAGGGAGAGTTTGTGGGTGGGGGGTCTGTCCTCATCATCAAAGGAGAGCCAGCAGCAGCGGCGCGGAACAGACCTCTGTTCTTTGAGAATGAACAGAGGTCTTGCTGGGAAGAAAGAGAAAAGGATGTGGCTAGTGAGCTATTTCAGCATCATTCACAGATCCCGGAAAAGGTAGCTGGAGAGACGGCCACAATAGGACAGCCTCAGCAGGACACGGAGCATGTCAGGGTTGAAATCGGCTTTATTTAAAGGGAAATTACACGGCAGCACTGACAGACCGGTACGCCAGAATAAGAGAAATCTATCTAAAGGGTTTTTAATGTTTGAAGTGAAACTGTCTTAAAGCAGTTTAAACAGGATGATAGTAATTGTCATGATATAACTTTCTTGAAACCAGGAATTGGGTCCCTCGAAGCAATTAAGGATGATTAGGACTGATTCCAACTTGGGTTTTATTTTCAAGATTAGAATCTACCCTTTTGACTCTGGCACAGATTTACAGGAAGATACAGGGGAATACAGCATAGATATCTGATTAGAAATAGAGGAAATATTAGATAGGATAAAACCTAATGTAATTCTGCTAGATGGGGTCTGTAGTGCTCCTTTCCAGAAATCAAGTTAAATGGATGGCATCCTGGGAACCTAACGTTCTGTTTTAAACACACCATTAACGTTATGAAACGGTCGCAGTTTAGTTATGTTTAAGTACCAAAAGATAAAAGAAGATAAGTTTAGAAAAAGATGGTGGTTTGGGTTCAAAATAGACGTTACTTCACTTCCGGAACGTGACATAGTTCTGTTTGTTCATAAAGTTAATACAAAAAACTTGAAAAACGTTCTCCTCGCTGAAAGTCCTGTGTATGTTTGAGCCATCCACCCCCCCAACTTGCCTCATCATGTGGAATTTGGACACATAAGGCACACAAGAGAGGTTTCCTCAGGTAATACAGCTCCTAAATCTGAACCTATGATTATTCCGCAGTGAATGAAGAAGGCTGAGTATCTGTAGGTCAGTTATATTCCTTGTGCTTCCCTGCTGGTCTAAAGCTGGGCTCTCTGGATCACTCACCTGCACACATCATTAGCATTTAGAGAGGCTGCAACCATCCTGAGATCCACACCAACACACACACAGACACACACACAAAATCCATCAGAGGTTTTAAGACTCTCACAGTCACACACAAAAGCAGAAACAGAAAAAACAGCAGAAATTTCAGATTAAAATTCTATTTCTGTTGGATGACGAGCATCTGTCCCTGAGCAGTTTCATCCTCAGTGGGACCGTGGGCCAGCTCAGGACCCGGTATTGTGTAAGGGTTAATTTGTCCTCATCGTCTTTGTGTCCTCTGAACTAACTTTGAACTCTTTCTTCCGTCTCCTTAATGCACAGCTGCAACACGAGAAAAAACTGTTCAGGTTCTTGAGCAGTGTTCTGTTCTGATCAGGTTGTGTCATGTTTTAATTATATTCCCCATTTCTATTAAAGTATTCTTTTAGGACATTTTTTTTTTTTTTTTTATAAAGTTAACTCTGAATAATAATTTTCATTTGAACCCTTTCAGTTTTTCTTAAAAAGACATTCTTGTCTATTCAATACTCATGGACGTTCCCCATTTGGTTCATATACTGAAACTGTTTAACTGTTTTTTCTCTTTTGTCATTACTCTGAAGCACCATGAGTTGCATATAAAAAGGTGCTGTATAAATAAAATTGTATTCATATTTTTGGTTTTAATTATTAAAGTATCTTAGCATCACTGTTGGTAACATTGTAATATAAAATATCAGATTATTTGGAGAGGAGGAAGCACTCCAGAGGGTTTGATCATTGAGCTCTCTCTCAGCTAACGGTCATCGCAATCAAACAACACTAAACATCAAGTCATTTTCCTTGGTTTGTGTTTTTGATCACAGAGCTAATCGGCTGTCCTCTCCACTAAACCCAGCAGATGAGGAGCACCACTCTGTCACCTCCCGCTGTTAATAATATGTGCAAATTACACTTAATCACTCGTCATTTAGGTCATCTTCAAACAGAGCCGCACGCCAGCCATCTAAACACATTACATCGTGACATGGCAATTATGTGTTATTTGGGAAGAGAAGGTGTAATGGCTGGCTCTCTTTGTGGGGACTCTCTCTCTTTGCTTCTTATGATCTTTACCGTCTAACACACTGTCTGTGTTCTTCCTTTAAATCAAAATGGGCCACTGTTCCAAGACTTTTGTTTGGAAGATAAATTCAAACTTAGTTAATAACCCAAAAAATGTCTACTTTTGCAACAACTAACAGTATGTAATCCTAAAACACTAGTCTGGGATATTTGGAGTATTAAGAATTCTTAAGTCGTATTCCCCTTTTAACAGATGTATTATAAAAACTGGATACAGCGTTGGAGCCAGAGCCCCGTTCATTCCTAACAGAGTTGCACAGTGGTGCATGAAGCCATCATGGAGCCAAAAATGACCCGGATGATCGGCGCCGCTTCCTCACTGTGCGGCCCAGAGAGCAGCCACACTAGAGACCTCCACCGGCCGAGCCGGCTACTTCCGGTTTAGCACTCCGCTAACTTGAATGGTGATCGAATGATTTAATTTAATTTTATTACAATTTAATTGTGCGACTTACCAAATGTTTTCAGAACGTACGGATCAAATTCTGATAGTGAAATGAGTCATTTTGTGGGGTTCTGACGCTAAAAATAAAGTATCCACTGATTTACAGACGTCTCTGTCTCCATGTAAGTCTGAGGGAAAAGGTGTTTTTGGGCCAGAGGGCATCACATGACGGGCCAGGGAGCTGTAATTCCACTGTTTGGTCGCTATGTTCAATTTGCTTCAAAGCCCGGCAAACTTCCTGGGGGGACTGGTTTAAACCCCCTCTCTCCTGTTCCCCATCGTTGGTCGTTTTGTGTCCTGGACTGATCAGCATGAGTCACAACCAGTAACTGAATCCTGTATAACAAGCAAATCATTCATTATGTGACTCATAAGCACACACACGCTTGCCAAATGTCAAGTCAAATTTTCCATACTGTAGCCAACAATGTCAGATAGTTGTAGGTAATTGGATGCACAAACTGAAGCAAGGCAAGCCTGAACTGTATAACTACAGAATACCGTCTCAGGACGAAAACCCAGAGAGGAGGATAGTGTGGGTTTGTGCAGTTATATACGTGCCGCACTAGCAGACTACACCGACACTGAAACTGACCACCACGCAACTAACGACTGCAGTCAAGCTAACTGTATCTCCCATCTCCATGGTCAAATTAGCTCATTTATTCAAATACCTTTCAAGACAATTGCTTCACCACTGGCGTTACTACGTCTGCTCTGCTCCCTGACACCTGCCTCTGCTCTGCCGGTCTCTGGATTCTACACAACATATACTGCTGTATAATAACTGCTGCTAAATATCGCTAAAGTAGTCTAAAGCTCCTGGTGTGGGGACATAGCTGTTTTTAAAGTGGAAGTAGACAACTTTTCAACTAGTTAGCTATGGTAGCTAACTGTCTGCTTATTAACTCCTTGATCATAACAGATTATGGTAACTTTTACCATGGCTCATTTTAGAAAGGCAACTGCAAGAAAACGGATGTTTGTTTCTGACTGCCAGTGTTAGCTAGCGTAGCTAGTGCACTAGCGAGCCATTCTTTTCCCATAATCGTGTCCAATGGCAGACAGATTGCATAATGAAATGCAATCCAAACGCACATACTGTAGTCTGTATATTGACAACGTTCCATTTCCAGAAGGTGGAAAATTCCGCCGGTTGTCCCTCTTTTTGGCCGGATGTCCGTTACCTTCCTCGTTCTTTGTGTTGGCGTTTTAAACTCTGGTGGATTTGTGAGGACTATGGTTAACTGCTCCTCAGATCTCTGCAGGGTAAATCCAGACAGCTAGCTAGACTATCTGTCCAATCTGAGTTTTCTGTTGCACGACTAAAACAACTTTTGAATGTTAACATGTTCCACCAAAACAAGTTCCTTCCAGAGACTATTTTGCAGAGACACTGTTGCTCTATATGCCGCTTAGCGCCGTCCAAGATGATTGTGATTGGTTTTAAGAAATGCCAACAAACCAGAGCACGCTTTTCTCCCATCCCAGAATGCTGTATGGACTAGCCAGACCTTCCTTTGCAGCGCTGTGGAGGAAGGTCTAGCAATGCAAGATTAAGGCGCACATATAACATTAACAAAGAACAAATTTTTTTGGGATGGCCCTTCTAAAATTAGCAGTTGGGAAGGTTATGATATCAGGAGTTGATGAGCCCTTAGGAACAAATATATGTAGAGTAGCTGTTTAGCTGTAGCTTACTGATTTTGGACTTTACACATGTATTTACAGAGATAAGAGGGAACCAGCCCAAGGAGAGATTTATATATAAAAGCCTATCTGAGGAGACAGAAGGTCCACCAGTCAGAAGAAGGTCCACCTGTCTCCTCAGATCCTGGTGAACTTCTACCGCTGCACCATCGAGAGCATCCTCACCAACGGTGTCACAGTTTGGTATGGCAACTGCTCTGCCCATGACCGGAAAGCACTGCAGAGGGTGGTGAAAACTGCCCAACGCATCATCGGTTCCTCACTCCCCTCCATCGAGGCCATCCAGGGCAAGCGATGCTTGCGTAAGGCGCGCAGCATCATCAAAGACTGTTCTAACCCCAACCACAGCCTGTTCACCCCACTCCCCTCCAGGAGGCGTTTCAGGTCTCTCCGCACCCGTACCAGCAGGTTCAGAGGAAGCTTCTTTCCTGCGGCTGTCACCCTACTGAACTCTAGCTCTGCATCCCGGTGACAATTAACCTACTAATTCTTACTACTATTATAATGTCACTGTTACTACATTGCTCATATCTGTACATGTTGTTCATACACTGTTCATATTACATAGCCATATTTATTCTGCTCTTATAACACTGCAATATATTTCTTGTCCTGCCTATGCACCAGCTGTCTATACTTTGTACATCACATTGCACTTTTCTGCTTTTTTGCACTTCTGGTTAGACGCAAACTGCATTTCATTGTCTTTGTACTTGTACTCTGCACAATGACAATAAAGTTGAATCTAATTAAAAATAATGTTAATATCTGTGGACAGACAGAGATGGCCATTCAGCAGCAGCAGAATACTGAGTACAGTGTGTACAAGGACATTGAGGTGGTCATTTTTTAAGTTTTCTGATGTCATAGGTCAAACTTTTGATGAAATAATCAGGAAAATAATCTGCAGATAAATTGATCATGAAAATAATCAATATTGCTGCCCTTTATAACAACATGTGTGCCAGATAATACCCATTAAAGCAGATATGGATGTGTGTGTTTCCACCAAGATCTCAGAGCTAATGTAACCAAACAGCATCCTCTGCTGGTCCTAAACCATCTCTACACTCTGTCCCAACTGTGTCTCTCTCGGCCTATACATCTAAATGGACTGTATTTGTATTACTATTCACCATCCACACACATCCATAGGCGTAGATTTTTTTTTAAAAGTCCAATATTTACAAGAGGTAGATGTGTCCCCTTCAAAAATTATGAAAGACAACCCACTCCCCAAAGAGGTAAAAAAAATAACCGTTCAGGGCCTCAAAACATGTAGGGAAAACAAGAACTGTGTCTACTTTGCTACATCGGGGGTTAAAGAACACAACAGGAAGTGAAAAATAAAATAAAAAATAGATTAAGGGCAAAACCATCATTTTTCAATTTTGAGTTTTATGGCTATTTTACTTCCACAGCATGTCTTCTTTCAGACTATTGGGAAAAAGCATCCAAAATACACATTTAGATGTTTATTTTACTACACTGTGTCTATTTGCACCTGCAAATTTCTTCTAAATTCACCTAAAGTTAATATTAGACAATGCCTAAACATTAAAATTTCAGAAAACTTGTAATACAAGAATATATGTCTTAATGTAAGTAATTAACTGGGGATGTTTAATGGTGTTATCTGTTTAAAATGTTTTACCCTATTCACGTATAACGTCTTGCATTTTATAATCCATATCTTTAAAGGCAGTTTTCTTGAAATTAGTTATTCTCAGACTCTGAGCCAGAAATCTTCACTTCAGCAGCGCTTCCACACACCAAACGCTCCTCTTTCTCTCCTATCTATATTCTGAAGAAGGACTTTGTTCAGATATCATTCATAACCTAATTTATGTAAAAATGTATACCTAAAAACGTGGCGAAAATTGATTTCTTTATGGCTGTTGACACCATATTCTGATTTATGTAGTGATAAAAGGAGATATCCAAAATCCCCTCTGTAAAAACCATTGATTCTAATATGTCAACAAAGTAAAAGAAGAATTTTGAACCTGGCTTTTTACAATGTTCAGATTTCTCTTCTGCAAATGTATGCATATTAGCACATATTTAACAAGATAATGCTTAATTTCCATATTTAAACATTAAATTCGGGAAAACTTGTAATACAAAAGATATATCTGAATGTAAGTAATAAACTGGGGAAGTTTCATGCTGATATCTATTAGTTCATTATTTTTTCCTATTCAGAATAAAATACTTTGAAATTTTTAAAAACCATGCAAGCCATCAAATTCATTTTGTTATAATGTATAAGAAGTCTTGCTAAATATCGTTTCATAGTATGTATTGTTTGATAGTATGCCTGATCAAATGTCCCCTATAATTCTGTCTATTTGAAGAAGAAAAAATGTTTTTTATATCATCGTATGTTATATGTGATGATTCACTGCCCCATTCTTGTTTTGTAATATGAATGTTCTTGACTATAATAATAATAATAAAAAGGTTATACTGTAAATACCCTAACCTACCCTCCAGTCATGTAGATGGCGCTAATGCATCTTAACCTTGATGGTCACAACACCAAAGAAGATTGGCGCAAAAGGCGAAATGTAGTTTGAGCCTTTGAGCTTGCCGTCGCCGCCACAGGACGTCCTCATTGCAAGAAACGTTACACTAGTACCCCGTTTTATACATTTCGCACACTGGATTAGATTTTATTTATTACAGAATTAAAAGAGCAACATTTAAGCTATATTATTGTTAGTAAGGAGGCTTTTGAAGACAGTTGGGGTAACGTTTGTAATGTTGTGAGAGCAGTAATTAAGCTAACGTTTGTAAGAAACACAGGCGGCGGCGCCTTGTAGCGTTAGCCCTTTTTTAATTTACCTCTCTAATGGTCTGAAGGTTTTCCTCCAAAATGATGAACTATTCCGACTACGACTCTGACGGATACTCGTCTAATGAAGATGCAGACTACGTCCCGTCAGGTGAGGAGGGCGTTTAAAAGCAGCGCTAAAGTAACGACTGTACAAAGGAAACCTCGCATGGAGAGTAATGTTAGGCTAACGTTACTTCTCGTGGGTGTACGTTAAGTGCTCGTGTGCTGTAGCTTAGTTAAAGCATTTGTCACATAATATGACTAACATTAGGTAAGCATTACACATGATAAACTAGCTAGCATTACATTGTAGAAGACTCATGATGGTATAACACCTTGCTTGCGTTAGAGACTGCAGAAGTGTGTAAAGAGAACATGTATTGGTGAACAAATGTATCGCGAACGTTCCACAGCTCGATGAACACAAAACAATAACTCTTCTGCTAAGTTGATATACGTGTTGTTTGTTATATGCGTTTATTACCGTGATTAGATTCACTCACACATTGTTTAACATGTATTACAAACTGTTCTTGATTCAGCTCACTCAGCTATCAGTTGTGGACATTTGCATGTAACGTCAATTACGCACCAAATAAAACCGCTTAATAAGTGAAGGCTGATCATTATTTGTGATAAATTAGATGTAGACAGTGGAAATGCTGGATTGGTAGTTGCTCGGTGGCCACTTTATAGCTAGGCTACATCTCTGCAATCAACAACAATTGCATTTCATTTCATTCATTCATGTAATGTTATTTGTATGACAATTTAATTATGTTAAAGGGGGTGTTTTACTGGTTGGGGTTAGGCTTCCTATTCACAGACATGATGGGGGTTGAATGTAAACGCCTCCTGTACTAGGGCTGTAAATCACAGGTTTTATCATGATACATATTATATTGATTCTTCGATACTTACTGATATCTTAAATTTTTGTCACAATACGACTTGGATCCGATTCAGGAACTTGCGATCAATATGAGACAGAGTTACATTTATATCAACTCAAAACAGTAACTGAAATATGATTTGTCAGTTTTATAACTGAGCCCTTCCGGTAATTTAAATTAGTTTTTTTTCTTCTTTTTAATAAAAAGAATAAATATGAAGTCGGAATCTAAACTAATGGGTCATTTTACAGATGATATGAATCGATATTTTCACTTTGCATCAATAATGTTGGATCCTGGATCTTTGAATCGATAAATGGAGCCAGATCCATGTATCCTTACACCCCTATCCAATACATCACATCACTAACCATGACCCTTAATTCTAAAATATATATTAACATTGTATTAACTCTGGTGCATCCCTTTAGAAAAGTTGCTCTGATACCCTAAGAGGACAAAACTGTCCTCGTAAAAAACACTGCCATAAAATTAAATATTATTATTATTTCCCTCTTTCGCTGAGTTAAATCCTTTAACCTACTTCAGTCCTGGTCATAACGACCAAATATTCTTTTTATTATAATAATTTTAACCCTTTAAATGACAATTTGTTAACATTATGCCACTGTTGTTGTTTTCTTTTATTATAAAAAAAAAACCTCACACAAATGTAATTATTTTCTGTATACCAAATGCTAGAGGGGAATTTTTCAGTGTGGCACATGTCAATGAGTAGCAACAGCATTGATTTTGATGCATATTTAGTCTCATATCTCAATATCGATATAATATTGTTATATTGCCCTGCCCCAATTGCATCACAGTGACTATGTTTACATGCACACCAATATTCCACAATTATTCCAGAATATGACAATATTCCGAATTTGATTCAGGTCATGTAAACAGCATTGGATATTCCGAATAAGGCCTTGTTTCTGAATTTAGCATTGGGATTAAGACGTGTGATATGTCGGTATTATTCAGTTTTTTCTTTCGATTTTTTTATTTTTTTACTGCAGTTTGTGACTGCATCTTGCCTAGGGCTGGGCGATATTACAAATATCACATATCACAAATCAAATATCACGATATTCTTGACCAAATACCTCGATATCGATATTGCAGCGATATTCTAAGGTTGACAATTGGTGTTTAACACAATATCTTCACACTTAGATTTTAGATAAATAATCATCAGTAACGTGGACATAATGTCTAAGTGGGGAAAAGGCAAATAATAGAACAGCTAGAACAGTCTGGTAAGTTCAGAAAAGTACATAACTTTACTGTAATGCAGCCTTTAAAACCAGGAAAAGACAACACTTATGTCATATCACGATATCACTATATCCAAAATCTAAGACGATATCTTGTCTCATATCACGATATCGATATAATATCGATATATTGCCCAGCCCTAATCTTGCCCGTTTATGGCTTATGTCCCAGATATACTAGCTTTTTAAAAATACGTAGACAAGCGGCAGCGTGAACGGCATTGTTTACATACTTGCCTGCGTACTTTGCGTATATGTGGAGGATTACATTTTTATCCACCGGTCAGAGCCTTATCATCCCGGCCGACACCGGAAGATATTCCTGGGCTGAGTGTAGAACGGCTGCTGACCTGCCTGTCAGATGACATACTGTCCCCACGTTCATGTGCTGAATTGCATCTTACGGACACGTATCGTTAATTTCGGACGACGTCCACAACCTAGGCACCAAAGGAACGCAGGATACGCGTAGCAGCCATCCTATGTACGCAAACCCGTAGTTAAAAGCAAGTAAATCTGGGCCTTCACGGTCAGCTCTGTGCGTTGCTATGGTTACTGTACACAAACCAAGCAGCCAACAGTTTGCAGGGCTGCGGTAGAGATGCATAGCCAAAATAAAAGAAGGAGAAACGCAGCATCAACATCGCGCCAACCTTTTTAATTACAGTGGTTGAAGGAAGGAAATCGAGAGGCTGTGTTTGCAAGGTCTCACAGCTACATGTAAACGGGAAAATTAGAGGCATATTCACTTTCATTAACCTTGTTAACAGCTTAGTCGGAATATCGTCTTTTTCGCAATTAGGGCAAACCGCGGCGTATTATGTGCATGTCCACGTAGTCATTGCCACGGCGTCCTGTTGTCCTTCTCTTCAGATGATAACCTCAGTGAGGATGACATCAATGAGTGTGAAAAGGAAGAGCCTCTCCTCGAGGGCGACGATGTTCCGCACCCTGACAACGGCAGCAAGAAGAAGAGGAAGAAAAAGGACATCGGTGTGAGGTGAGATGCTTGAAAGAATATCATTTGAATTGAAATATTATTACACCTATATTAGGGCTGTTGAAATGAATCATTGCATCGCGATGTGGACCTGGAACCCGCATCGATGCACTGATACACCATAATCAATTATTGCCAAATGATGCAACTTGTTGATTTCCGGTCGCTGCTTTCTTTGTTTCTGCCTTTTGTCTGCTCTCTGCTGTGTTCAGACTCCGCTACATTCAGGAAGGGTCTTTTTTTAAGAAACGATACAATAAAAAGGGCAGTTCATATATATCAGACCGCTTGAATTTGTTGATGAAAACCATGTGTAGTAATATATAATAATATTGAGGAGGTGAAGCATCATGATGCATCGCGTTATCAATTTGAATCGCTGACAGGATAATCCTTATTGAATTGAATCGTGAGACCGGTGAAGATACATACCCCCACTATATATATAAAACTGTATATCTTTGGAGCTATCTGCAAGCTCCTGAAACAAGGCTACAAAACAATAGGGTTGGGTATTGTTTGGGTTTTTTCCAATACAGGTGCTAAAGCAGGGCGACCAAAATTTGTAAGGGTGCGACTAAGATGTTTCCTAGGTCGCACCAGTGCACCTAACGTCCTCGCATCCGCTGCCTCTCCACGAACGAAGCGATGTAATTTATATCGATATGGTTTAATGTTGCGTTACATGACCCATTCCTTCTGTAAAGCCGTGCCTGTGTTTGGATCTCTCCTCCGTGCAGCCCCCATTCACTCACACAGGGCTCATGGAGAGACACAGCGCTGGTCCAAACTGCTGACATTTGTCTATAGTTTTAATTGTTATTAACACAGCTGTATATTGTTAAGTATGAGAGGGAAACCTGTATTGGTACCAGTGTTTCCGCTGGTAACTCTCTGTTATTGCTGCCGCCACGGTGAAAAACACATTAGAAGTTATTAAATACTAACTTCAGTTGGTTGAGTAATAGCGTGTAAGATGGAGCCTGCTGGATCATAGTTCATAAAAATGCAGCGCAGTGACGATACAGACATTTCATAGTCTACACAAGACTGGTGTAACGCCGCTGACCCGCCAAGGCGAATTCGACCGGTGCTGGACCCATTCATAATAAGTCAACCGTCACTCTGTGAGGAGCGTACGTTTCAGTCCATCGCACTCCCCCTCTGTTTCCCCCTCTCTCCCTCTGTCTCCCTATGTCTCCCCCTCTCTCCCTCTGTCTCCCTATGTCTCCCCCTCTCTCCCTCTGTCTCCCTATGTCTCCCCCTCTCTCCCTCTTCTCACTATGTCTCCCCCTCTCTCCCTCTGTCTCCCTCCTATGTCTCCCTCTCCTCTGTCTCACTATGTCTCCCCTCTCTCCCTCTGTCTCACTATGTCTCCCTCCCTCTGTCTCATTGGTGTTTTTTTTTTAAATTTCGGCCTTTATTTTGATAGGAAACTGAAGACAAAAGGAGAGAGACGGGAATACATGCAGGAAAGGGCGCAGGTGAGGAACCTCTATATTTACCAACTGAGCTATATATATATATATATATATATATATATATATATATATATATATATATATATATATATATATATATATATATACATAGCTGTATATTTTCAAACTGGTAAAGGAAACCCTGTCTTTTTATTTTATTTTAATAACAATCTGTTTTAATAAAAGAGCTTGTGAAAAGTGGCTTTGACTTAAAACTGAACATTTATCCCACTTTGTAAAAAAATACAGAGCTATATATCGTGTATCTCCATTCAGCGTTAACGGCGACGCGAGGAAAAATGTGGGTGCACCTAAATTTTGTGCGCACTAAGTTAGTCTGAAGCCCTGTAAAGCGATACTTAAAATGGTGCCGGTGCCTAAACCAATACTTTTTTTATTTTTTTAAGAAATAAAAAGAAGAGCACTAAACAACAGTAAACTGCCTGTAAACGACAAAAACAACCACCAGATGGGAAAAGGGTATTTTACAATGACTTTGAATGCACCACCAATAGCTTAGGCTACCAGTTTCAAGTGAACGCACTCAGGGCTAGATTTATCAAGCCGTTTGCGCCTGTTTCCAGGCGCTAATTGGTTGCAAAGACGGACGTAACCGAGGCGGGCTATTTACAAACAGGGCGCACTTGGGTAAAATCGCAGATTGTCTGCCACATGAGCGAGAAGAGACAAGTTGCGCTTTCAATATGCGTTCTTGGGAGGGACGTGGGGAAAGTGGGAGTTCCACCCAAAAAGGTGGGAGGATAAGCGCAAAGTGCACCTAATTATATATTCCGTGGTATTTAGAAAGACTGTCAGTAGGAGCGCGCCTCTATTCCGCCTCTTAAAAGCAGGTCTAAACCAGCCGCAGTCGAGTTTCCTCGTAGACCTTTATGTCGCTGGTGAAATGGCAACAGTAATTTGAGCAAGATGAAGACATAGGCGAGGCTGAAAATATTTTTAACACAAGAATCACACTTCGTCAGTGAACACAACATCATTTAGCGTTACAGATCAAGCAGCCATGCAATATTAGAGTTACTGGAAAATAATCAAAGATGAAATTGAATCTCCCACTCAGCGTTCACATCCCATTCCAGCAGCTGTTAAAGTCCTCGCTACATTACAAATATTGGCATCAGGATCATTTCAAACAGTCATAGCATCAGCAGTGGGAATATCGCAGTCTGCACTCAGCCGTATCATAGCACCAGTACCGCTTTGCTACAGCGCAATCTACGGTCTAGTGGGCGGAGAAAGACGCTGATTGCCTGATGGGTGTCAGGGTTGATAAATACTACGCAAAATGTGGAAGCATAGCGTGCGCTATTACCGAACTCGCATAAACAGACGCAGCGCAAACTGCCCTAGTGTTAGTAAATTAGGCCCTCAGTGTTGTTTTTCGGGCCGCTGCACACTGTTACTTCCCGTGGTTTGAATCCTCGACAGTGAAATTCATTCACACTTTACACCATTTAGCTGTCAGCATTTAAACCATGTTTGATCCAGCTACTAGCTAACGGTAGGCCAACGTTACCTGCTGCCAAGTGTAGTGTTAACTAGCATCACATGTAGCGATGTTTCTGTTGCCACTAACGTCCGTTTCGGAGCATTGGAGAGCAGAGCAGGCATTTAAGTGGCACCGAAATGAGGCACCGAAATCCACGTTGCTACTCGGTCCGGTAGATACCGGTCGTTAAGGCACCGGTGCTGTATTAGTACCGGGTTTTGGTACCCAGATGGAGTGTCCTACAAGTAGCCTACTGTAAGGTTGAGGATGGCCTTATGCAATATTTACACTGCTCTATTCCAGTAGATAAATGTATTTCTTGGCAATGAAATAATTTTTTTTCATAAACTGAAATACTAATGATGCAACAAGACAGGGTGAAAAGAGGAGCTGCAGCAATGTGCAGTACAACAAAAATATGGTGTTTTTTGAAACTTAAACCATGTAAACCTATTCTGGTACAACCTTAAAATACAATTATGAACCTGAAAATAAGCATAATATGTCTGCTTTAACACCTGACTTGACTCCTGTACCTGCAAAGAGTTGATTAATGAGGCAATTTATATTAAGTTGGATAAAATGTATTTTCCCCTGCATTGCAATTTCATGATTTTATAGAGAGATGGGGTCCTGTAGATTAACATCATGTGTATATATACACAATACTCATCTGCATTTAATATTGTTGTCACCTCCCTCCAAAAAAACACCAATATGGTTTGGAAATATAAACCCTGTCATTATAATTGAAAACAGCAGTGTTATTGTTGTAGTTGTAATGCAATATCATATAAATGTAAAAACACAGCACATTGACCTCAGGATAATTGATAACTTTCATAGTTTCTGTGAAAATGTTTGATGAGTATTTAGGTGATAGTATGAGGTTTTGTAGTGTTGAAATTTAAAAATAAATTAAAAACAAAACAATTCTAGAAGTCTTTAGTTCTTAAAGACAAGAGTTCTAAAAAGTAAATTCCAGTGACATACTGACATAAGCTTATGTATCACAAAAAATCATAACATTTATTTCTATGTAAGGATATACAAACAGCCAGCAATAATAACAGACCTAAGAAATGAGCACTTTGAAGTGCAGAGAAATTATTAAGGTGACAAAGTTTTTACTACATCCACAAAGAATAAACAAAGGAATGCATCAGAACAATCCTAAAGTACAATACTCTTGAGTTACTAAGAAACTTTCTAATTATAAATGTATATTTTAATGATTGAGGGTAAGGTACTTAAGGTATTTTCTTTTACTGGGGACATTAGTCCTATTAAATGTGCAAAGTTAACCAAACGTGAGATAAAACTGCACTTCAAATGTTGGCTAATAATAAAAAGGTGAAATGGGAGAGTATAATTAATGGTTTATAGGATAGTACTGGTAAGGTACTCCAATTTGACACTACTGAATGATAGACATTTACATTTCATTAATGTGATGTCCCCCAAACTTTACTCACTCTAAACACTAAATACATTTTAGATAATAGGTTACAATGTATTACTATGAGAATTGTAATACACTATGATCCCTGAAAAATGTCAGAGTAAACAGCAATTATTATAGTATGTAAGTATTATGATACTTGACCTTAAGTCACTATAAAATTATTTTTAATGAGTCATGATTATTGTTATAAAACATTATGGATATTTACGAGTGCTTATAACTCTAATTATACAGTGCTTCAAGCACATTATGCATTATATGTATGTTTTTATAATGCATTATAGACATGGGCGTCGTAGAAATTGTTACCGATATGGTATATATTTTATAAAATCTGGGTCCACCAAGTATTTCTCATTTTTCTGTGATAAATCTGTTGTTCTAAAGCATTGTTGACAGTTAAAAAAAACGGTATATGACACGGTTATAAGGACTATTTATAATCTGATTGAATCAGATTATAAATACGCGCGTCTGTGGTTCGCATGACAAGGTTTTCTGTTCTATGGTCGACAGGTGCTAAATAATAAAAGCACCAAGAACAAGTGAGAGAGAGAAAATGCAAGACAGAAAGTACATGAGTGGTGGAGGATGAGAAGAAAAACATGGGAGAAGGAAACACAGGAAGGAAGAGGGCAAGACTTATGAAGAGAAAAGTGCAGCTTGTTCAACTCTGAAACTAAACATCACTTCCTCCTCTGAAAGTCCTTCCTTTGTTTAGGTGATCTCTCCTTCACTCTTCATACCTTCTCCCTGCTACTGTTGGAGATCAGTGCCAAGCAATAGAGCTCTTCTGATTATGGAAGAGAGCGCAGGTTTGGAGACAGGGAGGGAAAAGCAGCACTGTAGGGCATGACGGATGGTTTGTTGGTATTGTGTGTCTTGTGTATGAATAAAAACCAAGGCCTGTAAAATATTTCTGTTCAAATCCTATGTCTTCATATTTTAGCCCTTGAAAGTATTTCAGTTTTACAGCCTGAAAATCACATTATCTGGGATCATTTATTCATAGGCAGCCCAAACTTTGTAGGGTGGAAGACAAACATGTCAATATGACTGAACCATTACAAGTTTGTACGGCATGACCTAGATTTGGAAAAAAAAGTGTGAAAAGACTGAAATTAAGGGTAGCATAAACTTTGCGCAAAATCTAAGGGGGTGCACATACTGTTTTCCTGGATTTTGACCCAGAATGACCCAGCTGCATGTCATTTGGCTCAGACCCCCCCACTCAGTGCTCCTCTCCATAGCTGTCTTGCTGTATGTTATGTTAGGAACCATGAAGAGAAGGTGATAATTCAGGGTTAGTGAAGTGAACCTGTCGAGGGATTTTGTTTGGGTTAATTGTTTTTACATTGACTCAGGCAGGTTAGATAGCAAGCAAAGTCTATATTTTGAAAAATAAAACTTTTGTTTTGCTTAAATATCTGATTCTTCTGCTATTACGAAACACAATTTTGGCTGTTTATAGCATTATGTCTTTTAATGTGACAAAAACACTAAATAATAATTTTGACTATGTATTGGTATATATATTTTACGGTGGTGTAAGTTGCTGGAAAAAGCTTTAAAATGGACCTTGAAAGTGCTTGAAAAGTGCTTGAATTTGATCTTGGAAAAGGCGTACAAACCCTGAATCTAATCTTAATACCTTAATTACCTTCATTTTAAATAAAAAAAAGATGATGTGAATGACGACGGCCTTTATTCTCTGGTATCTTTGAAACAATCCTCAGAAAGAGGAAGAAAGGAGTTCTGAAAGTAGACGGGGAAGAGAAGGACGGCGGTGGAGCAGACGAGGCGCAGCCGGCGCCGCAGGACGAGGTGCAACCGAAACTCCCCGGGGGGCGGCAGGAGGACGATGAAAGCCAGAAGAAGAAATCCGATGACCTCTGGGCGAGTTTCCTGTCTGACGTTGGATCCAGACCCAAAGACCCCCCACCTGCCTCGCAGTCCAGCACCACACCCAAGGTAATATGTTGCAAAGTAAGATGTTGCTGTGTTCTACACAAGGGTGTCAAACATACGGCCCTAGGGCCCCGAACTGGGTTCAATCCAACCCGTGATGACTTGGCAAAGTGTGAAATTGAGAAAATTGTGAAGTAATTCAAATTTTGCAATATTCCCATTTGTCCACTGGGCGGCGTGCTGTCTTAATAGAGCTCAACAGTGAAAGTAGGGCTGGGCAATCTATGGATATTATATCGCACATCGATATATGAGGCTAGATATCGTCTTGTATTTTGGATATCGTAACATCATAATATGAAACGCTACTGCAAACAAAACAATATTTAAAGCATTACATATCAAAGCCACGGTATTTTCTGTGTGTGTCTGTCATCCTTGTCCCTCCCTCAGACTGATTCTTTTGTTTTTATCCTCAGGATGATTCCTCACTATTGAAGCTTGCTCCTTTGAGTTCAGAAACAAAAGCATCAGAACCTGCTAAAGTCACCATCACACAAGTGTTTGACTTCGCTGGAGAAGAAGTTAGGTATGCCTCTGGACCATCACACACATTTGCTGACAGTTTGACTGTTGACTTTTTATTTTTTATTTTTATTTTTTTTGGAAGACAGGCAACACAAGGGCCACTAAGATGTAAAAACAAGCTCACAGTTAAGGTGAAACCTACCTGAAATATAATGTAGCAGATACATTAGGTAGAGTTTTACAGCGAATACGAGTTCCTGACATTCTATAATCTTTCTCTATCCAATTATATCCCAAAGTGTATAAACCATTTTCACATTGAGCAGTAGGTGGTGCTACACACACACACACACACACACACACACACACACACACACACACAAACACCACACACATATATATATATATATATATATATATATATATATATATATATATATATATATATATATATATATATATATATATATATATATATATATACACACACACACACACACACACACACACACACACACACACACACACACACACACACACACATATTAAGGTTATAAAAACACCATCACAATCATCAACAGTAGGGCTGAATGAATGGTTATCTTCATGGTGGATTATTTTCTGGATGAATGGATTACGTGTTTGGTCTCTAAAATGTCAGAAAATGGTGAAAATGTGGATCAGTGTTTCCCAAAAAAGCCCAATATGACGTCCTCAAATGTCTTGTTTTGTCCACAACTCAAAGATCTTCAGTTCCCTGTCACAGAGGAGAGAAGAAACTAGAATATAATTACATTTAAAGTGATGGTTCGGAGTAATTCACCCTAGGGTCCTTTGCACCATGACCTTGAGCCAAACACCCCCCCAGAAGCTTTTTCCATCTGGGTCTTACATTGGGAGAGTTAGTGTAGAGTAGCGTTATCAGCTGAATAGCTTAGCACAGGGTTACGACTACGTTTGTATCTCAGTAATTACCCCATTATTATAATGCCGAAATGATACTAAACGTCTACAAGTAGTACAAATAGGTTATGCACTCATAAAAGCGATGTATTGGAAAGTTTGTAAGTACACCAGAAGTTTATGTAAATAACACTTGCCTGCTGGCTTCTGCTCTCTGCTGTTGTTGTTGCTGCTGTAAGACGAGTGCGCTTAGGCGCCGTCTACAAATTACAACAACCGAAAAGAGATGCAACAAAAATATTTATTAATTTAACTTTTTTTAAGTAAGTGCTGTAGTATAACTAGCAGGAGACAAGTAATAATTGAGGTAAGTTTGGAGACATTACCTTATTTAATCATTGAATTAATAAATATTTTTGTTGTAACTCTTTTCGGTGTAGTAATTTGTAGACGGCCCTAAGCATCTGCCTAACTGCAGGTAGCAGCAGCAGCAGCAACAGAGAGCAGAAGAGAGCAGGCAAGTGTTCATAAACTTCTGGTGTACTTACAAACTTTCCAATCCATCGTTTTATGAGAGCATAACCTATTTGTACTACTTGTAGACGTTATCATTTCGGGCATTATTAGTGGGGTAACTTACGAGATACAAACGTGGGTCCATTAGTCCCTGCGCTAAGCTATTCAGCTGATAACGCTACTCTACGCTAACTCTCCCAATGTTAGACCCAGGTGAAAAAAGCTTCTGGGGGGGTGTTTGGCTCGAGGTCATGGTGCAAAGGACCCTAGGGTTAATTACTCCGAACCATCACTTTAACAAGCTGACCTCACAGATGTTTTACTTTTTGACTCAAACCAATAAGCGATTAACAAAATGCGATTTATAATAATATAATAATAGTTGACAATTAATCGATTCATCTTTGCAGCTCTAATCTAGACTGGGTAAACCCAGCCCGATCTGCCGGCAATTTGATTTCGCCCTGCAGCTCAGGCTGGAAATCCTACGTTTATCTGTCCTGCTTCCATTACAAATCTGCGGGGACCAATCGCAAACTGGCTCATCCACCTGGCGCGCTATTGGCGGGTTTAACACGATGACGATAGAGAAGCGACGGCAAGCAGCTTTTTGTTTAAACATGACGTCCACCCAAGCGCAGCAACCCGTTGATGCCGCCGTTTTAAAGGTCCCATGGCATGAAAATTTCACTTGATGAGGTTTTTTAACATTAATATGTGTTCCCCCAGTCTGCCTATGGTCCCCCAGTGGCTAGAAATGGTGATAGGTGTAAACCGAGCCCTGGGTATCCTGCTCTGCCTTTGAGAAAATGAAAGCTCAGATGGACCAATCAGGAATCTTCTCCTTATGAGGTCATAAGGAGCAAGGTTACCTCCCCTTTCTCTGCTTTGCCCGCCCAGAGAATTTGGCCCACCCATGAGAGAGAGACATCATGGCTTGAAAACAAGCGAAGCATGGCAGTTGGTCAAGACCCCCCGCCACTGCTCTCCCCCCCCCCCTCTCTCTCTCCTCCTCAATAGCTACAGACAGAAATGGCATATCCTAAGGAAAGCTCATTGGGGACTGGCTCTAGTGGCTGTAATTCTGCACCAAGTCTGAATTTCGGGAAAGAGACTTCAGATACAGAGGAACTTCAGATACAGTATTAGGGGACCACTAAGGCCTATATAAAAGAGACTTCAGATACAGTATTAGGGGACCACTAAGGCCTATATAAAAGAGACTTCAGATACAGTATTAGGGGACCACTAAGGCCTATATAAAAGAGACTTCAGATACAGTATTAGGGGACCACTAAGGCCTATATAAAAGAGACTTCAGATACAGTATTAGGGGACCACTAAGGTCTATATAAAAGAGACTTCAGATACAGTATTAGGGGACCACTAAGGTCTATATAAAAGAGACTTCAGATACAGTATTAGGGGACCACTAAGGCCTATATAAAAGGCTGGCCTAATTTACCAGCTAGCCCCGCTGATGGCCAAAAGAATGGAGCTCACCGTGTGTGTGTGTGTGTGTGTGTGTGTGTGTGTGTGTGTGTGTGTGTGTGTGTGTGTGTGTGTGTGTGTGTGTGTGTGTGTGTAAGTACATCCCCTGGATCGTTGGTCTGATTGGTTGAAGGACTATCCAATTGCGTACAGAGTCATTTGAACTATGCCCGTTGATCACGCCTCTTGTGCAGTAGAAAATACAGAGCAGACTCCCCAGACTAATGTTCAATCTTAAAAAGATTGAGCTTGGTCTGGTGATAGCCAGACTAGCTCTAATCAGCATGTTGTTCATTCTGTCTGCTCATAGGCTGTCATGAACATTTTCAGATGTACAATCAGCCTCAGCAGCATGTTTAAATCTGAATCAGACAGCATTTATTGCCAGTAAGTCACACTTACATGGAATTTACCCTTGGTATTCGGTGCATACATAAAAAACAAACGCATTGAACATTAATAAGAATTAAGAAAATACTGAAACAGAAAACAAATGTTTACAAAATAGCTGTTTAGCAGAGAAAAAGGAGGCCCAACAGGTTGAGTGCAGAATGTAAAAAGTATATAGTATGTGCAATGGGCAGATGTATAGTCCAGGATGAAGGTTAGTAAATCAGACCTTTACAAGTGACCCGACAATGTAGACAAGGCAGCTTTATTTGAATAGCACATTTAAGCAACAGGGCAATTCAAAGTGTTTTACATAAAACAATATAAAGCAGTTAAAAGCAATAGAAAATCTAAAAACAGATAATATAAAATTTTGTGACGCTAGTATGGGACAATGTATAAGCTGTTGCTGTATACACGTAATCCACCCGTAATCCTTGCCGTTCCCAGAACGATTACTTTAATTCTCATTATATGCTTACATAGATTGTCATACAGTTCCAATTTTCAACAGTGTAACTTCAGTAACAGTTAAAAATATAAAAACAGATGAAATACAGTAAAGTTACCGTGTAGTATAAGAAATTAACAATTATTTAAAGAAAGGCAGCATCAAAAAGAAAGGTCTTCAGCCTTGATTTAAATGAACTGAGAGTTGCGGCTGACCTGCATTTTTCTGGGAGTTTGTTCCAGATATGTGGCGCATAAAAACTGAACGCTGCTTCCCCCGGTTTAGTTCTGACTCTGGGGCGGTAATAACCTGAATTACATGTCATGTGTTGAACAGAACCCGAGGAGTTATCGCACACAAACGGCCGAGTGTTGCCCATAAAAACGGTCTAATTATTCCTGTGTAGGATGAGCGTACTGTACATCACACGGACAGCCACGCCCCTGCAGCCTGAGAGGATGCTAGTTATGTGGAGTAAGTAATGTCCCATCCTAAAAGTGTATGTTTTGAGTGGTCTTTATTCAGAAAGCAGTTATGATCCTGGCTATAATTCATCCGATTGGTTATGCATGCAGCTGTGTGCTCTGTAATTACAGAAAGCATAAGATTAGTATAACGAGGATGGTGGTAGCCTAAATGCTGCCGCTGGCTCTAATGTGTGATGGGAGCATTGTAGACACTTTTTGACTCAACATTGATTTTTCAATGATGTTGGCAATTGGTTCCAAACAGTAGAGAGCATCCAGGCGAGGCAGCTGTTGCCCTCACGTTTTTTCAGTTTTTTTGCCCTTGGGACTCGGGATATCTTTCTCCTGCCTGGGATGAGACTCGCCCTCACTGTGTGCTCTGTGTAATTATGGCTGCATGTAGTTAGCATACATAACAGGGAAAGGCTTTCAGTGCCGCCATGATGGATGCAAGTGGTTGTGGAGTCTGTGCAGCGCTGATGTTTCCCAGAGGATGAGGCGGTTGTTCCTGTTATAGCCTCCATATCTAACCCCATAGTGAGACACGGACGTGTGTCTGTCTGTCTCTGTCTGTCTGTGTGTGTGTGTGTGTGTGTGTGTGTGTGTGTGTGTGTGTGTGTGTGTGTGTGTGTGTGTGTGTGTGTGTGTGTGTGTGTGTGTGTGTGTGTGTGTGTGTGTGTGTGTGTGTGTGTGTGTGTGTGTGTGTGTGTGTGTGTGTCCTTTTATATAGTATAGTGTGTGTTTAGTATAGCTGTATTTATTCATTTATTTGTTTTACTTTTTGAACCCAAAGATTCAGATGCAGCAGGGGCTCAGCAGCTGTGTAGATTAGATGTGTATTGATAGATCTTGTGGATAAAAAGGAAGCTGTTTCTGTATATTTGTATTCTATTATGTGTTAAGAAAAGTGCACATTAACCAACATTTGAATTAGGGCTGCAAGATATGGAGATAATCTGCGTTACGCTGTTAAATATCGTGATAACGATATTACATGTGATAAATAGAGATATTAAAGTGTTCTCAGTTCTGTGGCTTTCAGTATGCTGCTAACATGCCACAAACTGCTTGTTGGATTTCAAACATGGAAGGAAGTCATTTCCAACATTCTTTTATTGAACACTGAATTGAATATAGGCACCACTAAAAAAAAGTGACAGTTACATTTTGAAGTGCAGTTTTCAACTGATATTTCTTTTAACTAACACAAAGAAAGTCTTGTGCGATATGTCGCAGCCTTTCACAATGTGTTTATTGCACCAGTTGATATCGCGGTGACGATTAAAAAAAACTATATATTGTGCAGCCCTTATTTGAATGTACATTTTATATTTATATATATATATATATATATATATATATATATATATATATATATATATATAGTATTTTTTTTATATATGTTATGTATTATTTATATTTTTTTGTTTAGTAATATATTATATTATTTATATATATATTTTTTTATTTTATATATATATATATATTTTATTATATATATAATGTATATGTTATATATATTATTATGTGTATATATATATATATGTGTGTAATATATATGTGTATATGTATATATATATATATATATGTATATATATATGTATATATATATGTATATGTATATATATATGTATATATATATATGTGTATATATATTAATGTGTGTTATATATTTATGTGTGTTATATGTGTATATATATATATATATATATATATATATATATATATATATATATATATATATATATATATGTATGTGTGTATATATGTGTGTATATATATATGTATATATATATATATGTGTGTATATATATATGTGTGTATATATATATGTGTGTATATATATGTATGTGTATATATATATATATATATATATATATATATGTGTATGTATGTGTATATATAATATATATGTATACTAGTTTACTTGGTATAATAAAATGCTGTATCAGTTTCTTCCAGGCCTATTCAAACAGTTTTATGCATCCATAAGCAAATTTCCTCTCAATGCTCATAATGAGGATGATAAAGGTTAAATGAACCCTTGAGGGAAATCAGCCAAAGAATCTGAAAATATCCGGTGGGCTTCCACTGATAGAGAACGATAGGGATATGCATTTGCATTTAATTTGGCTCCGATTTATGTGCGTATGTATGTAATTTGGAGCATAATAGGATACTAAACAGTGCTGCGGGTGTCTCAGCAGCCACAGCAATGAGAAGGAAGCACAGGATAAGTTCAGGTAGGATGAAGGTTAAATAAGAATAAAACATAAAAACAAGAATCACAATAGGGGTAAGATAAATGCTAAACTGCTGGTCCTGGGTGTCTGCACCACATCACTGAAATGACTGAGCATAAAAATACATAAAATCATTGTACAGTGAATATGCAAATGAATATATAAGTACAGTCTGTCAACAATGAGTGCAATGTACAACTAACTTTGTTTTATTGGTGATCAAAGTGCGGTACTAGTGTGAGCAGTGAACACACATATTAAGCAAACAACACCGTAACTCACTGAAACCAGAGACATGATGGTGTAAATAAAGCAGACATATCAGCTTAGATGGATACAATGCAAATTATGTGTGTATGTTTACTGGCGAGCATGTGTCTTGAATGTTTGATGTGTCAGTGTGCCGTGTGAGTGGTTAATGGTAGGGCCGCACAATTAATCACAAATTTATCGATATTGCAACATGGACTAATGCAAAATGCAATCACTTAAAGATCCTATCCTACAGGCTAAATCCTCGCAAAAGTCGCACTATAATCCTTTTAATTTAAATATTTTTCAATGAAAATAAGAATAATGATACAAAAAAGATCTTTCCACCCAATATCGTGAGTCATCTTGCAATTGCAATGTCGGTCAAAATAATCACAATTAGAGCAGCCCTAGCAAATGGGTGTCGGATGTCAAATGTCTAATGATAATAACACAACCAAACCAAACAGTCCTGACCTGGCCACTGTCTAAAGAGGAGATAGCTGGACCGAGTCCCCTTCTGACCAGTTTTTGTTTACCAAGAGGTTTCCAGTGTTGTGAAAGGCTAGCATCAGCGCCGTCTAATATACTAGGTGTTTGAAAGCGTACGCTTTAGCAGTGTTTCCATACAGAGTTTAGCACGTTGTGTGTCTGTCTCCTCTGTCAGGGTGGAAAAAGTGGTGTCAGCAGACTCCAGAGAAGCTAAGAGTTATCTGAAGAGTCAGAACACCAAACAGGAGGGAAGTGGAGATGAGACGGAGGAGGCCTCATCACCCCGACAGCCACCTCCTCCTGGCCCCAGGTACGCACACACCTCTGCACAGAACATTCACACACACTCCAACATGTACAAGTTAGGATTAGAATGATCATGTTTTGGCAAACCGGTGTTGTAAACGCTGCCACAAAGCAGCTTCAGGGCGTGCGTGCGTGCGTGCGTGCGTGCGTGCGTGCGTGCATTCTTTATCTAGCTCTTTTAATATATTTTGTTGCCATCATTTGCAATAATTTGGAGATGTGAACATCTTCCCTCCAAAACCCCAGACAGGAAACAGGAAATCATCTCCCAACAGACAGGATTTATCTCAGCTGTGTGTGTGTGTGTGTGTGTGTGTGTGTGTGTGTGTGTGTGTGTGTGTGTGTGTGTGTGTGTGTGTGTGTGTGTGTGTGTGTGTGTGTGTGTGTGTGTGTGTGAGAGACAGGAAAGAGCCATCAGCACCACTCCTTCATTAACCTTGTACACACAGAACAGTGTTTTGTTATGGTATGATAAAAGTAGGTCTAATGTTCTATTTGTGTGTGTGTGTGTGTGTGTGTGTGTGTGTGTGTGTGTGTGTGTGTGTGTGTGTGTGTGTGTGTGTGTGTGTGTGTGTGCGTGCGCAACAGGAAAGAGCCATCAGCACCACTCCCTGATTACCTCATTAACCATGTACACACAGAACAGGGTTTATAGAGTTCTACAGTCAGAGATGGAGAACCAAGAGTTTTGACTGATACTGTGAATCCAGTTTGGAATTTTGGCCTTTGGTTGAGCTTCACGGCGTGAGCGAACCAAGCATCAACAAACTGCAATTTAAATGCATCACTATGAGCCTCTCATGGCTGTGTGTGTAATTGTGGAATACCGAAATGACCGGTGTCTAAATGGTTCACAGTAATTAACAGCGTCTGTATCCAGTCGCGCGGCAGTAAATGAAACGCTCAGCGCGCTGTGGTCTCCAGTGGAACGTCATTATGCTTTCACAAAATGATTAATAGCTTTTTCTAGACACTTTTTTTCATACTGTATAAAGCACTTACTAACTCATGTATACCACAGAATGTAAACCATAATGAGAGCAGTGATGGGAGAGACCAGCCGTGATAAGAGAAGCAAATTGTGATCATAGGCAAGCTGAAAAACAAAAAATCATTCTTAACATTCTAACTCTTCTGAATCAAATTTTTTGTATATATATACTTTATATATATATTTTCAATGGAAGGCACTAAAGTGCTAAACACACCTGTTCCTTATTGTTGTGACATTTAAACCCCATCTCCTTAAATCCATCCAGTATGCGCAGGCCCACCAAATCAGGAAGAATCCTACCAATAAGAGGAAGGTTTGTGTACCCGCGCAGGTGCACATACATTTCAAGAATATGGACTAGCTGTGGTCACCTGTTATGTCACACGTGCACAACAAATTTATACTACTGCTCTTCCACTTGTCTGTAATTTGCCGTGGCTGATGCAGCTAGTTCTGGATGTCTCAAAACAAACATATGCTCTATACCAGCGCTTCTCAAACTCTGGACCAAGGTCCACATCCAGACCAAACTGCAAGTAAATCCGGACCCAATAAATACCTTGTGTTATGAAAAATGTCTATTGATCAATTCATTGTTAGTAATGAATATACACGGAAAAAACCCGAAACCCCCAACAAAAGCGTTACAAAAACCAAAAACCAAAAAAATGATGAAAAAATTAAACGGTACAAAAGTTGAGCAGGAAAACGGAGAACCTAACTTGAATGTATGTTGTTTCAAAGTTAAAAGTGAGTTGATTAAATGTTATTTTGTTATTGCCAATCATATAGGATGTCTGACCTGGAATAAAAATCTGATGCGGAACTTTGAGTGAAACTTTTGAGAACGCCTGCTCTATACAGTATATATGTAACTGAAGTATCTGCCTCCACTTATAAGAGAACACCAAGAAAACACACTGGGACTTAAGACTTTCTTAATAAAACTATAGACCCAATCACAGAGCTTGTTTCCAAGAACTTCTGGTAGAAACCAGGCGTCCCGTACGTACACTTTAATGCTGCTGAGCAAACAGGACGAGGAACAACTGGATCTACTCTCATCTCCTTCATCTAAAATGCATGTTTGATGCTTTCACATGTCAACACTTTGACTAGCGTTAGCTTGGAGAGCTAATTTACCTGTTGGGCCGCAGACTAAAGAAACTGACACCAACCAAACTATCAGTCAGTCTGACTGACCGGCGGTGACATGTTGCTGTTTCTAACGCTAGATTTGGTTCATCAAAGACGCTAACAAAGCTACACAGGCAGAAGATAAGACAGCAGAGAGCACAGATAGGTGGGACCTCCTTGTTAACCTGATATCTTCAAACGTTACAGTTAGGGCTGAAAATGACAACAGAAAGAAACTAGTTTGCAGATTTCATATATCTCCTCGATTCAAATCGGCGGCCAGTTGTCTACCTGGAAGAGTTAAAGCTTTAGTGCGTAACTTTTTGATATTAATGAACGTCTGCTACATTCAAGCCATTGCCAAATGAGCTGCTACAAAGCTAATTAAGCCTGTCAGCGCCACACAACTCTCTCTGTATTTCTCAGTATGGCTATGTTCAGAGGATTGTGGCGTCCGGCAACTATCGCGCGCCGAAAAACGAGCAAAGATAATGACCTCTTCTGAAGGGTCCATCATGTTTTTTTAATCCTCTGTGTCTTTTTGGCTACTAGCAACTGCATGGAGGAGGGGATATCATGCGGACACGCCAACAGTGTTGTTGTCATTACTTAGAATTCCTCATGGGGGCGACAGAAACTACACACTATAGCTTCAAGCTCATACATTTTCATCAACTCCTTTCTTTTTAGCTGAACTTGCAGTCTCTGCCTGCTGCATACAGTCACAAGGCTGCAGGACTACGTTCTAATGTTCTAATAGCTGATACTAAAATACTCTCTTTCATAGACAAGATGTAACTCCATGTTTTTCTTACTTGATGAATACATTTGTCACAGCTGGTCTTAGTGATGTGCTGCTGTTTGTCCTGTGCATTTTGGAACATTTCCTACTTTGCTCATCTGATATATAGATTGTACAGACTTAGAACAGAAACAGGAGCAACATCCTTCACCACAAAGTTTGTGCTGCCGTGTGTAGCAGAAGCGTGCTTCGGCTACGATACTGTGTCACCTAAGGTCTCCCATCTTGTGTCTGTAGTGCCAAGCGGCCGGCAGGCGTGTCGGGCATCCTGGGTCGCATCGGGGCGAAGAAGCAGAAGATGAGCACGCTGGAGAAGTCTAAGATGGACTGGGATGCCTTTAAATCAGAGGAGGGCATCACTGAGGAGCTGGCCATCCACAACAGAGGCAGAGAGGGGTAAGAGACAGTCAGACCACTGGGGCAGGGCCAGTTTGCTGCCTGACATATAATAAATATTTCACCTGTTTCCAACTGAAACACATTGTTGGGGTAAAACCTCTACATTAACCCCAGCCCAACCCAACATCGGGCTTTATCCCAATCTTAAAACACATAATACACAGACTGGAGATCAGTCGAGGATTTAAGCGTGATTTATGGTTCGCGGAGCCTCCACGCAGAGCTTTCTTGTGCGTGGGTGTGTGCATCGAGCTGGCGTGTGTGTGGGGAATGTGTGGTAGAGTGAGGGAGAAGTGAGAGAGTGATGGTGATTATCTTCAGAGTGAGTAGTGACTCTAGAGTCCTAGTGAGAGAAACAAAGTGTCTCCCCTGTTCTTTCTGACCACGGTAGGAAATCTGGAGCAGGAGAAGTTAACCCTCTCCTTGATTCCATGTTGTTTATGGAGAAGGAGAACCAGGAAATGAGTCGGGGGGGGGGATGCAACGCTGCCAAGACACGACGTGCGTCGCCGAGAGATTTTTCGAGAGGTGCACGTCAGGCTACGACGTAGGGTCTGGCGTAGGGCCGTGTCTCCCTACGTACGTAGCCACGGTGTAGATTTTACGCAGAAGTATAAATCACGCTTTTGTGTTGTTGGATTTAAATTCAGTCAGAGTCAATTCGATCCTCACAGTCAGTGTTCTCAATGTTTTACAGGAAAACGTGCAGTTTAAAAATAAAAGTTTAAAATTTAAAATCTCCCCTCCCACCACCTTGAGTTACCCACTGAAAATGAAGAGTGAATGTCTGTCTGAAAAGAGAAAGAACTTTGAATGACTGAATCATGGAATGGAACATGCAGCAGTTGTGTGTTCCTACAGAAAATGAAGTTGTGAATGTTCCCTGTATAATAAAAAATAATTTGAATGACCGGTATTATGTAAACGTAATAAGCTTTAGAATAACTTGTGTATAAATTATAGAATTTATATTGTTAGAAAAATTCAATTATGAAATTAATGTTTTATAAAATGTTAAAATGTGAATTTATATATATATATATATATATATATATATATATTATATATATATATATATATATATATATATATATATATATATATATATATATATATATATATATATATTTGTGTTTTTTGAGTCTGGAATAGAGGATTGTATATCCTGTACCAGAAATCTTTTCAACAAATGTGTTGGGAATGGGTCCAAAATTAAAAAAATGTATCCACCAGCCAAATGGTTGTACCAACCTCAATAGATTACCATTGTTTTTTTGGCTGCTGAGTGAAGCAAATCTACCAGCCACTTGTATATTTTACCAGCATTTGGCTGGTAAATGGTGCTAATTTTGGACCTTTACTGTAGTAAAGATTGTTAAAACTGAATATAGTTATTTTCCAAATAAGCGGTTTGTCTATCACTCATTTGCTGAGAACTGACCAACCCTGAACTCTCCCTGCCATATACAGTATACTATATATTAGAGTAGTAATAATTATTTAGAAATGTGTTTTGCTAATTCACAGTAATCAAACGGCATCAAATCCATCGAACACGATAGAAATAACAATAAGAAAATAATAAGAAACTGCGGTGCAGAAATGCCAATGTGTTTTGAAACAGTGTTTTGGGGTTCAGTCTGTTGAAAGAAATAAAGGTCTGAAGAGGCTTCCTGCAACTCGTTTCACATCGAGAAAAGCAAAAGAGTTTGACATCCCAAAGCTGCCACTCTTTATTACCAACAGCTCACTGTGTGTCTAATCTTCTTCAGTACTTGAATGGTGTGGCTATATGCAGTCATAGCTCAGCGATAAATCAATATAATGCTGATAATGTGAATATCCCATATCATCTTAGATTTAATCATCGTAATGTCTAGCATGTAATATCTAATAATTGTAATGGCTACAGTGTATGTCTGGTCACACCAGAAACTGGCATGTCAAAATGAAATGTGAGTACTTACAGGGCTGGATGGCAGGCTACTGTAGCTGATGGGCTAACTGCAAGCATGCTAGCGCTGGCCAGCCACAATGGCCTGGCAGGCTGGCTGGCCTGCTAACTGACAGTTAATGTCAGTTAATGTCCAGCTTGTGTACGAGCTTGAGACGGAGAACCAACAGCTGTTTTCTCTGTTTGTCTCTTTAATTATAAAGGAGTAGCTGGAAAACAGTGTAAATGGAGGGAAGCAGTGTTCCATAGGAGGAATCATGCTATAGTCACAAAACCACACACACACACACACACACACACACACACACACACACACACACACACACACACACACACACACACACACAGTCTGTAGGGGAAAAGTTGTGTGACTGCTTCCTATGCTGAAGTGGAAAGGTCTTAATTGTATATTCAGTGTGTGTTTGTTATGTTATGATAAAAGTAGGTCTAATGTTCTCTTTCTCTCTGTGTGTGTGTGTGTGTGTGTGTGTGTGTGTGTGTGTGTGTGTGTGTGTGTGTGTGTGTGTGTGTGTGTGTGTGTGTGTGTGTGTGTGTGTGTTTAGGTATGTGGAGCGGAAGAACTTCTTGGAGCGTGTCGACCACCGCCAGTTTGAGTTAGAAAAAGCAGTGCGACAGAGCAACATGAAACAATGACACAGACTGTCGGCACGCACACACACACACACACACACACACACACACACACACACACAGTGGAACAGATGTTTAGACTCCTGTATCTCTCTCCCTCTCTAATGACAGAGTGCTGAGGCTCCAGTCTATTCCAGGATGGGGTATTAATAGGCTGAGTTTGTGGTGCGATGGGGTGTTGAGTGTTCCTGTACTTCCATCCTTGTGAGAACCAATTAGAGTTTCAAACCTCCACACTAACGGCATTTTTGGGGAAGTGAGGTCACTCTTGCCTGTCCTACTTCCTGACAGACTGGCTGATTTAGGAGCAGGACTTAGTTTCAAGTTTAAAGAAGAATTCCGGTTTGTACACACTAACTTGTCTTATTTTTGTAGTTTTGTCCATTGTTTCTATCCGGTTTTTATAACATCATACTCACCAAGGTACAGCAACTGCTGAGATCTGGGACCACAGTGACCGGTCAGAAACAACACAAGCAGCCAGATGATTAGGACCTGGTTGAGGTTAGTTAGGGCGGTGAGCCGAGTGACTTTTCCTTTGAAGGTTCACATCTAGACCCCGTTTGCACCTGGCGTTAACGTGATCTGGATACCTTAAGGCTAATTCAGAACAAAGATTTGCGACGAGACAAAACGGTTGCAGAAACGTTGCAGCGGCCTGTCTGAGTCGAGCGGCCCTGGGTCAAACACAAGCCAGCCCAGTGGTGTAGTCTAATGTATTATAGTGGGTATACTGTGCCGTATATGGGCCAGAATCTGCCTTTGGGGGAGGGTGGGCCATATCACAGTGGAGGGTCTGGGTGTCCTCCCCCAGGGAAGTTTTGAGCATCAACGACTTCATTTCCTATATTCGGATAAAAAAATGTGCACCAATTTACGGTGGAAATCCCTTTATGTGAAGAAGAAAAACAGATGAAAATTCAAAGTATGTCAAAAATATAATGCAAAGTATGTTGTTGCGTGTCATTGGGCATTTTTAAGTGGGTATATGGAAATCCTGGAGCTTTCTTAGTGGCTATACTGCATATACCTGCGTATCACGTAGACTACCCCACTGAGCCAGCCGATGGTGTCGCTGCAACTCAGCTAGTCGAGTCGCCGGTTTTAGAAGGTAGGGCACGTCACCTGTTTCAACAGCAAATCAGCTCCTAGCAGGTAAACTAGTCAAGTCTGGTGGCAGAGTTTTTGAACGGAGGCTCCGCAAACGCCCGGGAGCACGTGTGTGGTGGAGCAGGCTAGAGAGTGACTGAAGAGAGGGAGAGGCGTTAGAACGAAGCAGAGAATTTAGAGAAATAAAACCATTTCATCTCTACTAGAACTGCAGCTGCAGCAAGTATCTCACTATCACTATCCTTATTCGTATTTTAAGACGCTGCAAATGATATCCAGCTACAAAAAAGGCTCAAAATGTGGACGTTAGAACGGTGGGGATGAAACGCCGTCTTGTCTCGTCGCATTGCTGTAAACTGGCAGCTTTCAGAACGCTGCAGACCGGCGCATTGCAAGTAGGGTTGGACATCGTTTAGATTTTAACAATGCCGATTCTTCCTTTGCGATTCCGATTCTTTGAGGGGTGGAGCTGAAACGGGTCACATGCCTATTTTCACAAATAAGAGGAAAGTTTTATTTGATTCAGTGGTGGTTTGCAGTTTTACAGCTTTTTCAACGTAAAATAAAGCCAGACCAGAGCGATGCTTACTGTGCTCCAAGGCTGAAACGCAGCAAGCACCTGGCCGGTTCGGAAAACAAAACTTGCTCATATTAAATTTGGAAGCGATGATCGGATTTGGAACCAAATCCTCCAAACGATTCCAATAAAGAAACGATTCTACTGGAATCGGTTCTCGATGCCCAATCCTTATTGCAAGTAGCTGCAGGTTCCAGCTCGTCTCATCGCAAATCTTCGGTCTGAACTGGACTTTACATGCATCAGAGATACACCTTGCAATCAGAACGTATCCGCTCTCAACCAGGTGTAACTCTCATCTACACAGTATAGCGTCATGTGGGAAAAACCCAAGTTGAAAGGTCCCCTATAACTGCGCCTCTTCCTGCTATCTGAAGCCGCCTGTCACGCAGGCTGCAGGCGCTACCTTCCTCTGAAAAGGACAAACCAGTAGATCCATACAGCAGCAGCAGCAGCGCGTGTCGAGTCTGGAGACTCTGGAGGGACCACTACCATGTGCAGGACAGAGGGGGAAGCCAAGCGAACATTAGCCCTGTTAGCAAGGCTACCAAAAAGTACATGTCGTAGCAGTCCCACGAGAGGATCGCCTGCCCCGACCTCAGACGCTGCCCGCTCCACCTACCTTGTGTGCATCCAATTAGGGTGAGGGCAGAATGACCAGAGCACTTGTAAATACCTGGTGTAAACGTACCGGCCTGGGACCAGATGTTACCCAGATGCAGATCACATGTTCACACTGGGTAGAGGCTTCCCTGTTCTTTCACACAGAAGCTGAACCATAATAAGGCTTATAAATAATTTCACTTTTTACTTTGAGAAATCATGTCTTTTCTCTCTCTGTTTCATTAGCGTTAACAACCGTTGCTATGCAGAAGACTGCAGTCAGTGCTGTCCAACCAGACTTCTAGCATATTCTGAACACTTTTTTGCTCTAAACGAGAACCGAGCCTCACACCACACACTGGATTGATCCCAAACGGAACCAGAAATTTAAAAGTGAAAATACAATACCTATTGTTAAATTGATCCAATGAGTTCTACAAAGCTGCTTGGCAAAAGAATGGGAGGTACTCTGGTATCTCATGTTGAAGAGAAAGGGCTGCCCCCCCTCTGGGTCAACGAGTCGACTGAACGGTCGTTTTGGTCCCAGTCGACTTAACATTTCTTTAATCCGTTACTCCTTTTTTATGCTTATTCATGCTAAATGATTCATTTCTGAGACATTTGTGAGCACATCTCTGGTAAACACGTTTCACATGGTGCTTTTGGATGACTCTTCGTAGAGAAACTCAGTTCTACAGATGGTAAACGCACTGCAATTACATTGTTCTTTTCGAGTCTTAACGGCCACTCAAAGCTCAAAGATCTGTTGATTTAAATCAACTAATATACTCGCTAATTTGTCGACGAAACCATACGATTGTTGGTCGTGTAGGATTTCTTTAGTCGAGGGCAGCCCTAGACCGAGGACTGTTTGAGCAGTGTCACATTGTTTGCAGCCTTGATCGAGACAGGAGCCTTTATGTGCATCAAAGTTTTGGAAATACTCCAACTGATAGTCACCTAACATGATGCCGATGGGCTAAAGACCCCAGGTGTGATTTTTGAAAACTTCTGACTTTGGCGATTCCCAGTTGAATCCAAAAAGACATTTGCAAACATCCTAGCACACTCGTAATCATTTTTTTCTAAGAAAAAAAAAAACTTATGTCACAAAATAATTTGAAAGATTGGAATTGCATTTAAGTTGTTTAATCAAGTGATAGAGACAAGGTGCTGGGAGTGGGGGCTCCTCCTAAAGACCAATATGTCCTTTTCTGTTAAAGGTTTGGTTAGACTCGTGCCATTGTTGGCGAGATTTTTCATTGTTTAATTTTTTTTTTTTAAGCTGTTCATGATGTTTTTGGTGTTGGAAAATAACAGTTGATGCCTTTGAGCATTTGAACATTCTCATACGTTTTAAAGCACCTCTGAACCCCCCCCCAAGCTTCCTTGGGACACTGGACACAGCGCTGTCCGTAGAAGATGAATCAATCGTATCAGAGGAGGAGGGCGCTGACCGCCGCTCCCCCCGGCAGCCGATTGGTCCGGGCCATGGGATGGGGGTGGGGGCGGGGTGATGAGGAACGGGGAGTTTTGATGTCTTGTTAGTTTGACACTCTGTTTATTCATGTAAATATTAGATATCCAATAAACAAACGGATGGTTTTAAATTTGCTGGTTGGTTGATTTTTCTTTGTGGCAGTCCACTCGATTTTAGTTTAATAATAATAATTTATACTTTATTAATCTTGTAAGGGAAATTACAATGTTTTCACTTTTATTATTACAGACCTGAATTACACACACATGCTCAGTACCTATACATGCACTAATGGAGAGATGTCAGAGTGAGGGAGCTGCGACTGCCGGACAGGTGCCCTGAGCAGTTGGGGGTTCGGTGCCTTGCTCTAGAGCACTTTGGCAGGTGAACTGGCACCTCTCCAGCTAACACCCCACCACCATACTTTGGTCCGTATGGGGACTTGAAGTTCCCAACTGCCTACTGACTGAGCTACTGTCACCATCCCCACATGCTGACTACTCACACATTGTGTGTGTGTGCGTGATTCACTACTAAACCTTTCCTCACACACTCACACACAAAGATAGTGGGTTTTCATGGCGAAGAGCTGACAGGAGATTATCCTCACATCACGGTGTCGATGGAAGAGTCTGAAACAGCATTTACATCATCATGGGACACTAAAACTCCACTCCAATCAAAATGTCTCAATGTAATCATTTCCCCACAGACAACCAGTGCAGTCGGAGATCATCTCTCAAGACGATGGCACCAATCAGTCAGAGGCTAAATAGGATATGAGCACTGTGCATCACCAAACCTCTGCCTCTCCTCTCACGCCTTATTTTATTTACATGGCAGCTGGAGGGCCGATCATTTTAACATGAAGCTGCTGCTGTGATTATTTATAGAGCTGTGTTTTCTTCGCTCAGTCTCCTCCGTGTGCACGCTGCTGCAGTGCACTGGAACTGGATTTTTGCAGTTATGAGGGATTGATTTTATTCTGCATACACTGGCAAGGGTAAAAGACATGCATCACAGAAAACATGCATCACATACTGTATTGTTTAGGACATCCCCCGCAGGTTTTTAAACAGATACACTGAGAGCAAGGGAGTAACTTTGGGTTCAACATTGGCAGGGGGGGGTTGAGATCTCAACTTGAAATTTTGAGTGTCAAACTCAAAATTTCCTGCATTCTGGTGAATTTTTCTGCAACAATTTGTGCCTTTTCCACATCAAGGTATGGTGCAAATAATAGTTTTGTGTGTGTGTGTGGGGGGTGCACTGGCTAGTTTTGATTATTGGGTGGTTGTAACACCCCCCTCCCCCCATCACCCCTGTAAATTACTCCTATGCTCTGAAGTCTTGGTGGAGCTGACAGTGTGACACCTGTCAATCAAGCAAACATATACTATTCATACATACAGGGGGGGGGGGTTAAAGGTTGACAGTACAGAAGTGTACATCAGCTGAAAGCTGGGGACCTGAAGATTTATTACACAGCTCAGCACCGTGTGTCAAGTTGTTGTAGTAGTCAAAAATATGAAAGAAAAAACAATTATTAAATTAAATTGTGAAAGTGTATAAGGGCTGAGAACAGTATGAAATACGTATGTGATGGCTCACTTATGTCTAGGCAGCGATTTTTGATACCATTTGTTACACAGGTTTGGTGCAAAGTTGAACCATTTTTGACCACCACATTAAGACACCAAGACCTTAATGGACACCATAGAAAAAGTCTGGTTTGGTTTCAAAGACCTTTGGAGATTTCTGCAGGAGTTGCATTTTTCGGTGATCAGATTAGGAAGCTGGAAACTGCTCAGAAACCCCCTTATTGTCAGTAACCCTATGAAAGCCACACATCCTCTGAAAGTTTCATGAGGCTGAGATTATCCTGGAGGCCACAGCATCCTCACACATGAATACAACTGGGCTCATTGAGTCTACACGAGTCTCAGCTTTCCAGTCAGACCCAATTTTTCTACACTCCAAGACCCCAGTATCCAGAAATAGTCAAACACACCATTTTAGAATATAATAACACATGTATACTGCACGAGAAACACTGCATGGGATTGTCAAAAAGTGGGCGTGTCTGTAAAGGGGAGACTTGTGGGTATCCATAGAACCCATTTTCATTCCGATATCTGGAGGTGAGAGGTTTTACCTCGTTAAAATGTAGCCCAACTTTGTAGGGTTATTTAGCCCCCTTCCCCACAAGCTGGCATTATAATAGATTGTCTAGTTTCATATGGTACCTATAGAACAGGACACATGTTGTTATTTAGCCAAAGCGTGCCACAACTTGGTTTGACGCGCCTGATTTCTGGACGTACTGTAGAATCAAGCAGCCTTCAAAAGCTACAGCCTATGTGTTTTGGAAGTATTCAGTAAATATTCCGTTGACATATTTCGTCTCTGCATTTTTTTTTCTAGCGACAAACTTCAACTTTTCTGCCCTCCCTGATCTAATCTCAGGAGAAGCACCCTGGATGGGAAGCTGTGTTGCACACATGCGCACACACACCGCATGCACACGCTCGCACAAACACACACACACATACATGCATCCACCCACCCATGCACACACACACACACACAAACAAAGCTGGGGCTCCACTATTTATATCACACCAATCATCATAAAAACTTTCAAACGACTGTCTGTTATCAGAGGTGTGTTTATGAATACCAAAAGCAGTTTTTTGTCAGTCACTGTGTTCCAGTGATCAAACCTGAGCACATTTTTATAATGAGCAGAAACAACTTGTGATAGTGAGTACACAAACAGCTGCACAACCTCACAGATGCTCAGCATCTTTATATTTGTATCAGATTGTTAATAACATCACATCCTGTTGTTGTGGTTATAAATAATAACATTGTAACTTAGATCAAAATCTATTCACACTTGATATTTACTGTGCTGGAAAACAATTTTTTCAAACTGTATTGATTGTCTTTAAGTTTTAAACCTTGTCTCTTCTTATTAGCCTATATGTACATAGTTGAATATTTACATTTTTAGATTGTTTGCCACAGCTTGACATTATAGTATAGTAATGTAGTTGTAAAGTGAAGTATATTTTCACGTCAAGGACCTCTGAACTGACACAAATTAGACCACGGACCCGTTTTATTACAGAAAGTGTATGAAAGCCATGAACCAGAACAGTCATACATTCTGTCATTGTGTCACTTATGGATGGAATTTACTGTATCTATAAATGCCGACTTGTACTTTACTTGAGTCTTTTTCTTTTCATGCCACTTTCTACTTCTACTCCGCTACATTTCAGAGAGAAATATTGTACTTTTTACTCCACTACATTCATCTGTTACAGCTTTAGTTACTAGTTACTTTACACATTCAGATTTCTGCACACAAAACACATGTAGTTTATAAAATCTAATGTTTGATTCTAAAGTAAACTAGCCGACAATATAATGGCTACAAGTCCAGCTGAGACGATGAGACCATTAAACACACAGCTGGTTGGATCCTTTACTCTTTCTACAATGGGAGGAGAGTTCTTTACTTTAATACTTTAACTACATTTCCCTGATCATATTTACAGACTTTTAATTAAGTAACATTTTCAATGCAGGACTTTTACTGTAAGTGTTTTTACAGTGTGGTATTAGTACTTTTACTGAAGTAAAAGATCTGAATACTTTTTCCACCGCTGCATCTATAGGGATGTGCATTGCAAATTAGCTTAGGCTATAAATGCTGTGGTGTGTGGCATAGGTTTATGCTACATACTTGTCCCTATCCAAATGAACATTAAATAAATAGATGACTCCTTTGTGTGCTGTGCTGGAGACCCCATGGGGTTGGGAACCACTGGCATAGTGTAGTGCAGTAGACCTAATGTGTAAACCGTTCACAGTTCCAAAATACAGCATGTTAACGTGTAAATCATGTGTAGTAAATGAGCATGCAAACCATCGGACGTGGGGTCAGCCCTATGTTCCCACATTTCTAGGACATATTCAAAATTAGGTCATGTGTTCCTACATTTCCCTTCAATTTAAGCCCTATATCCTCGTACAACATTGTTTAGGGTTAGGGTTAGGGGGATAAAATCTGATACACATTTATGAAAAAGGAAATGTGGGAACATAGGGCCTAATTTTGGAAAAAATCTTAGAAATGACGGTGGGAACATAGGGCTGTGGGATGGTCCTTTAAAGGCTTGTTTCAAAAAAATGCCCGGGGGGTAGCCTACCCGACTGTTGATTTTAAAGTGCGGTGTAAACTGTAGGAAGTGTATGTTCCTGTAGTGAGACGGTCTCTTTAAGGCTGGATCTGGATCCGGATCATCCCTGGGGAGGCACGACAGCAGCGCACAGCGGCAGAGGCGGTTTACTCCCGCCGTTCACTCCCGCTACAGACCTGGCAACTTAACGGCGGAAGTCGCTTGACCTCCCGAATTATAGCTACGTCGTTAACGAGCTTTTATCGGAGCATTTCTGAAGAGGTCCGTGAAGGAATCCGTGACTGGAGCGAGGAGCGGCGGAGGGGAGAGGGAAGAAGGCGGGGGGGACGGAGGAGAGTCATCCCCGGCTCTGCTGGACATTCATGCGGCCACACTGCCGCTGGCTGCCGCAAAAACCTGCTTCTGCTGCGGACACATTTTGACCCGACTACCCTCTACAGCCGGATGTCTGCCAGTCTTATGGAGTGCACCAAGGAACGGAGGAAGGAGGACTGACACTTGGGGAGCCGTGAAGGAAGAAAGCCTCGTCCTGTTGGAAAAGTAGCATCCGGAGAAAAAGCCGAGCACTGCGCGTTTTAAAGCCGAGCAGCCGAGGAGAGTGACAGCACCGGCAAGATGTCTGTCCCTGTAAGTATGTCAGCCCCGGGGCTCAGGAAACACTCCTGTCCTTCACTGGCTTTAATATTAGCTGTTTAGGAACTAGTTGTCTTTACGGTGGAGCCCGACTGGACACGTCCAACCGAGAGACCGCTCTTCTTGAATGCAGCACACACCCATTAACGTTACACACCGAGCTTCCATTATTGAAATGTCAACTTTCAGAACTGCTGTTAGCCTGCTTAAAATAGCCAGCAGCTGTAAGGTACATTATGTTGAAATAAATTGCAACTCGCTCTAGGTTGTGTCATTAATAAGTCGAATTTGCTGGAAGAACCACTTGAGTGGCATGGTGAAGTAATAGTGCCAGAGCTGTGCTCATTGGTTAAAGGGGCATTTATCTGCCACAGGCTGGCACGGTAGTGCCAGAGCTATTCTCGGCAGGCCTGACCTGTCAACACATTTAGACAGCTGATATTAGTGTGTGTGTGTGTGTGTGTGTGTGTGTGTGTGTGTGTGTGTGTGTGCGCGTGCGTGCGTGCGTGCGCGCGCGCTAGGGATGAATTTATATCATGTTGCTTTTACACTCAATCTCAGATGTTTTAGTGCTGCTGGAAATGGTCTTTATGTCTTAATGGAGCTTGTTGTGTTGTTCTTTATCACATTCCTTTGGATCTGTTTCACAAACTCTGCCTGGAGGGTCAAGCTGTGTGTGTGTGTGTGTGTGTGTGTGTGTGTGTGTGTGTGTGTGTGTGTGTGTGTGCGTGTGTGTGCGTGTGTGTGTGTGTCCCTCAGCTACACCACAAATGGAAAGGGGCTTACGTTATTGTATTACTTCCATTATTAGGAATGCACAATATTACCATTGTTATCCGCTCAGATAACTGATTATTTCCACCACCCTCGTGGTCGATGATATTAGGCTAATAATAACTTCATTTAATCGCCAGTTAGAGCACCATATCTTTAGTTTCAGAGTAATACCGTGCAACTAGGCACTGCTTTGATATGTCCTGATTCATTGCTAACACCACAGTGCATTGCATTCACACGTGTGTGCACGTTTGCTCTTGCATTTTTTGGTTTGTTTGTGCTGCAGGCTTTTAAAGCTTCCTCGGAATAGGCTGTCAGCATTCGTATAATATATCCTTCAATCATCACTGCCAGTTTGCAAAAATGCACCAACAGTTAGATATCCCCTTCTAAAAGAATAACCTATTAGCAAGTTGCTAGGAACGAGTGAATCATCACATTACGAAACATATGCTCAGTATGTTTTGGGCATGATGTTGATATCAGTCACTGTTCTGATTTAACATATTCAAAGCATTTGTTTCCCTATACCGATCCGATGCCCACATCACTGTGACCTTTAATGCTTAACCCAACTATTCTAACTGTGTCATGCAATCTTCTGTCATTTGATTGTGTGGGCCTCTGCAGCATCGGCCCCCCACCACTGAGCGCTGAAGCCAGAGCTTGTGTGTTCCCTCATAATTTGTCACAGCTGCAACATGATAGCACAAACCTCTTCTCGTGAAACCGCTGTTTGCCTGATTATTGGTGAGAAGAGAGCAGCGGTGGAGAGGACCTCTGCATGGCCGTCCTCTCCGGTGATGTGTAGTAGTTGCAGTGTGGAAAGATGCAGAGGCGGCTGCTGCACGCCTCCTCACTGTGGCAGCAAGATGTGTTCAGATCTGCTAAAGTTGGCACTCACACATGGACCTGCTGCCTCCTGCTGTGTGTGTATGTCCTCTGTGTGTGTGTGTGTGTGTGTGTGTGTGTGTGTGTGTGTGTGTGTGTGTGTGTGCGTGCGAAGCATGTGTGATCCTGCCACAGAAAGGAGATTGTGTAACCAAAGGCAGAAATTGTGATGATGAAAGTGATGCACTCAACGTGTATTGGATGCATCTTGTGCGTGCGTGCGTGCGTGCGTGCGTGTGCTGTGCGCGCAGCGTCTCCTCAGCAGGGAGGACATTAAGTAGGTCTGTATTCTGAAAGTACATGTGGTTGTTCAACTGGGTGCTTCTCTCAGCAGTTTCTGTGAAGAGCAGTGTAGTTTTCAGGACAACCCCAGTGTTCCACAACAGTAGTCTCCTGATATCTGAATCATACTGGAGGGTTAGGTTTATTTTTATTTTTTAGATTATTTCTTGGGCATTTTAGGCCTTTTTTTTTTATAGGACAGCTGAAGACATGAAATGGGAGAGAGAGGAAGGAATGACATGCAGCAAAGGGCCGCAGGTCGGAGTAAACCTAACCCAAACATGACGAGGTATACCCTGATCACAGCTGATCTGATGCTGATCACCGATTGGTTCCTGTTCTTAGATATCTTTCAATGTGTTTGTGTGTTCAGCCATGCTGGAGGCTGTATGCATGGCAGCGTTGGTCGGCCGGTCCAATATCTCAACAACTGTCGGATGCTAACACGCTAAACTAAGATGGTGAACATGGTCAACATCAAACATTCATTTGTTCAGCTGCGTGTTGCCACGGCTATGGAGAAATATTACAGTGTTTACCTACCTGAGTCATAGGGGTCATTGCTGATGCTGTGTGCGTGTGTGTGTCTGTGTGTGTGTGTCTGTGTGTTTGCACACTGAGTTGGAGAAAGGAAGTGCACCATGCAGTGTGTTTGCTGTGTTTCTGCTCGGAACGTTCTGGCACCGCTCCGTTGTTCCGTCAACTCGTCCTATAGCTTGTATTGACATTAGTGACATCATCACACCTGCAGTATCAGCCAGTGAAATCCTAGTTGCCACAGCAACCGTTCCTGTGATCCCTCTCACCTGGTCACATCTCTCCAAAAATTCCATGACGTACATGGTACTGTACATGTTCCTAGAAACGGTGTGTGTGTGTGTCTGTGTGTCTGTGTGTGTGTGTGTGTGTGTGTGTGTGTGTGTGTGTGTGTTTGTGTCTGTGTGTGTGTGTGTGTGTGTGTGTGTGTGTGTGTGTGTGTGTGTGTGTGTGTGTGTGTGTGTGTGTGTGTGTGTGTGTGTGTGTGTGTGTGTGTGTTTAGAGCATGTTCGACTGAGCGTAGCTTGATTTTCTGATCACACAGGGAATAAGACAGCATGTGTTTAAATTTCAGACTGGGTTGTTTCTCTGTGTGATCCTCACAGACACACACAGACACACACACACACACACACACACACAGGTCTACTGTAGCAGCAGAGAGCATGGATGGGTCAGATAAATATAGAATTGGAAGAAGAAAGTAGCCGGATTTCAATGAGCTCAGACAGCGGGTGTTTGTACATCACACATGCACACAAACACATTATGAAATGTGCGTGGACGCAACTCACATTGAACGTTGGAGATTTGACCCATGAAGCTCACTATTATCTTTTCTTGTCATCTACATGTTGCGTTACATCACTACTGATGGAACTGTAACATGATCTATTATTCCCAATGTCCCAGTCCATCGCTGGCAGTGTCTGAAGCTGCGGTGCTGCCTGCTCATAATACATACAAGTAGGATAGTTACGACGGGTTAGGGTTAATAATGAACACATAATAATTATCACCGTATGTCCCTGGCTTGGCAAAACTCTGTTCTCTTCGGGAAACAACAACAGACTTCGAGCTAGCAAAGTATGCCCTGAAAATGTCAGGTTTTTAAGAAAGTTTGGATGGTGCATTAAGACAGGCCTGCTTGGTTCCTTCAGGGAATGATTGTAAAGATTTATAAAGAACATGTTTATAGCATTTCTTCTGTAACTGGGACATTTTGGGACTGATTGGCGCGATTGCTGTGGACAAAGTACACACAGAGATACACTGGTAAGAGCCAATGAGGTTTAACCATGTATCAGCTCATTTAAATAGCTCACGGTACTGTATTGTGTCAACAGTTAACTTCATTTAATATTGTAATGTGGAGCATTTATTTTCTCCTATCCCAAAATGCATCTGTGGTGTAGCAAGACCTTACTCCGTGGAGATAGAGCTGGACATGCGAGACTAGGAGTAGAACAATCTAAATATTCTATTCACGGTCAGTATTGTCTCAAACATACTCCCTTAAAAGACAGCTCATTCGGATCGTGCTCACAAGGAATCCAGCTAGTGTTGAGCTGGTGCTGGTCACACTGAGCCCAAACACTGAGCGCTGTGTGGAACACATCACTGCAGAGGTGTGGGTGTGTGAGACCACAGAAAGGAGAAGGGCTGGGGTTAAGTGCTCAGCATGCTGAGTGTGTGTTTTCTCCTCTGTAAGTGTGTGTGATCTCTAAACGTACACATACATAAATACATGAATCCAGTTTGAAAATTTAATGAAGGCAAAATGTTTTTTGACATTCATGTATGCACGATACACGTGTGTGTGTGTGTGTGTGTGTGTGTGTGTGTGTGTGTGTGTGTGTGTGTGTGTGTGTGTGTGTGTGTGTGTGTGTGTGTGTGTGTGTGTGTCAGGCTCAATCTTTCATGCATCTCATTTTATAAATGTATGCATAAATACATACATAAGTTTGTGTGTGTGTGTTCATTCATTCATGCTAGCTTATCGGGTTATTTACAATGCTAAATGTGTGTGTCACATTGCAGTGTTGTCTATACACGTTACTAGACACACTAAGTAACCCCTCATTCACAGCATACATACACATACACACACACACACACACACACACACACACACACACACATACACAAATGCCACCACCCTGTAGATAGGTGGGGTTTCCTAAGATGATGTACAGGGACTGCTTGGCCAGTGCAGTACTAGGTGTGTGTGTGTGTGTGTGTGTGTGTGTGTGTGTGTGTGTGTGTGTGTGTGTGTGTGTGTGTGTGTGTGTGTGTGTGTGTGTGTGTGTGTGTGTGTGTGTGTGTGTGTGTGTGTGTGTGTGTGTGTGTGTGTGTGTGTGTGTGTGTGTGTGCGCTATTGTAAAGCTTTTCACTTCAATATTAATCATGGCTGCTTAGAGATAGAAGCCCTACCTCCCATCTTAATGCACACACACACATACAGACACATGCACGCACCTTGCATCTCAATTTCCTGCAGCTCTCCACGTCACGTTGGTAGGGAGTTGCTAGGGGCAACAGGAGGGTCCGCTCAGTGTGTCAGTCACATAGAGGGAGCAGTGTGTGTTGTTAGTGTGTGTGTGTGTTGTGATGAAAGGACAGGTAGCGTGACAGCAGGCAGAGCGTCACTGCAGGCTGCAGGGAAACGCTGAGACACAGCTGCTCTAGCTTCTATGGTTCTATAGGTCCTTGCAGGCTGGTGGCCCCATACAACCTGCTGGCTCAGGACAGAAAAACACTGTTAGTTCATTTCACATCACATCTTTGTCACGTTTATTGCTTTATGTATATTACGTTAATTAGGATCATTCTGATTGTTATACCTTGAGGTTTATTTCCGTAGCTTTTACCATCATCCCTATCAGGAATAATAACATTGGACCCATAGATATACAGAATATACAGAGACAATGATACAGATATACAGAGACACTGATACAGATACACAGATATGGAGAAATAGGATTCATAATAATTATATCAGTTGGAATGATGAACAGTGGCAATTATAGTACCATTAAGGATAATAGAACTAGTAATAATAGTAGTAGCAGTGCAGGGCGTAGCAGGGCGTGGAGCAGGACCATGGCCGCAGCTGCAACCACGATCCAGGTGCCACCCCAATCCAAGAAAAAGTGCGAGGCGAGAAAACATAAGGACTTCGGGGAATAAGCTCCCCGGAGCTAGGTTAGTACTGGGACATGAATGCACACAGATGGAAAGATCATAAAAAAATGGAAATATGCTATAAGTGGAACCCCACTACTTTAGTGTCTTAGTGCTTAAAACAAACTGGATATTTCACTGAGCGTCTGTGCTGATGAGCTGGCAGGGTAGCAGAGGGTAAAACAGAGGTACAGAGGTGCGGGTGCAGCTGTCAGTGCTCTCAGCACATTTCACACATTGTTGCGTCTGAGTAAACTGTCTGTCTGTTGAAACAGTGTCAGGTATGAGCATGCCTCAGTGTTTGATTGCAGTCAGCACAGCAGAACACATGCTGCACGCACTAACAATGTCATTTTAGGACATTGATGTTTCTAATATTAAAAGAGGGCCTGGTGTGTTTGTGTTTACGTGAAGCTGATGTTTGAGTTTTCTCTTTAAAGATCATATATCCAGTATATCTATATATAGATATAGATATCTATATATAGATATAGATATACTGGCTGATAAGCAACAAGATGTCAGTACAGAAATGTCCCAAAGAGGTTTGAAGTCATTTCGAGACAGTGTCTCCATGATGTGTCCACCAGAGAACACTGACCACTTTACTTTGACACAGTAAAATACTGTATATCTAGGTCTCAATTCTTTAAAAAACTATTTCCAAAAGATCTTTATCGAAACATTTCCTTATGTCATGCAGTGTTTTCACTGGGTTTCTGGAAAACTTCGGTGCATGTTAGGCAGGGTATTTAGAGGTCCTTTCTCAAGAAAATGTTAAGTTTTTCAATAAAAATTGAAAAATTGGGACTATATTGGGTGGAAGTAAGCTACAGCCGAAGCACTGCTATTCGGGCACAGAGATATCACGCTTACCATTACGGGCTGCCGGACTAAGGCAATGCATAAATATAGAGGAGACGGTGAATAACCCTATTTCAACAAACGGTGGCGTATTCCTTTAAAACAAATAACAACTGATACATTGTTAAGTTTTAAAATCTCAATCTCAGTATTGGCCTTAAAACCCCTGATCCATCGGGCTCTAATATGAACTCTGGTGAGAGCCTTCAGACCCGCAGTAGAAAGCCCGTTTGTTCTGTGGGTAATACAATGTGCTTGCTTGTTGTGATATCCGTGCCTCCATTAGCCATAAATGGTTTAGTATTGATTTGACTTTATTGATTGATAGATATGTAGGCTATATCTGCAGTTCAGGCATCCGATGCACTGAACCCAATAACTGTCTGCGTTCTCTGAGAAACACAGTCCTCAGCAGGACACACTGTCTTCCATCAGTCTCTGTAACTGTGCTTCTTGTATTCATGCCCCGTCTTTAGCCTAGCTTAGCACAAAGACTGGAAGCAGGGGGAAACTGCTAGCCTGGCTCAGACACGGTGAACTGACATCGATCAACGACCATTGCAAAACCCTGCCGGCAAATAACGCTCGTTCTGTGCAATGAGGCAGTTTATAATATTGAATGTTCCATTAAATGCAGCTTAAGTGTGTGTGTGTGTGTGTGTGTGTGTGTGTTTAACAGGTTTTCTTGTGGATTAACATTTTTTAATAGCATCTCCTCTGATAGTTGGAGGGAATCTGTAACGTGTTAATGTAAATTAAAAAAACCTTAAATCATGTCTTTTTACAATGTCATTATTTCTGAAAGCAAATACTGCATGCCTAAATGTAAAATACTTGTTCTTAATACTCAGTGTAATTAATAGAACATTTGTGCATGAATGCTTTCATAACTGAGGAACATTAAACAAATCAAAAATAGTTGCCTTTCTGTTTGCATTACCTGAAACTTATTCACTATGTATTATACGGTTACAGTTCTCCCTCCCTCCCATCATCCTGCCTCCCTCCCTCCATTCTCCCAGTCGGACACGCCTTGTCCCAGTTTGTCAGTACTTGACCCCTGGCCTCTGTGATGATCGAGCCTGATTGGATGATTTACACACTGTGGAGAGGCAGAGAGGGGAGGGTAGGGAGAAAGAATTGGAAGGAGAGGGGTGATAATGAAATGGTAAATGAATGGAAGAGAAAGGGAAAGACAGAGAGATTAATGATGTGAAGAGGGAGAGGTTACTGTGCTCAGACTGAAAGATGGACGGCTCAATGTCGTTTCTCCGGCAGACACTTTTTCACCTTTCATTACTTCCTCTTTACATCACTCCGTTGTTATGCATTCCCACCGTTCTGTTCAACCATCTCTCACTTCCTGCTTCCTCACATCTTGCAAAGCAATCAACATCTCATTTCAATCCATTAATGAGTCCTGACTGATAGGGTTGGGCATCGTTTTGATTTTAACAGTTCTGATTCCGATCCTTCCTTTAGATTCCGGTTCTTATCTATTCTAGATTCTGATTCTTTGAGGGGTGGAGTTGAAACAGGCTTTTTCAAAGTAAAATAAAGCTACACTTTAGAGTGTCGCTTACTGTGTTCCATGGCTACTACTAGAGCTGGGCAATATATCGATATTATATCAATATCGCGATATGAGACTAGATATGGTCTTAGATTTTGGGTATCATAATATCGTAATATGACATAAGTGTAGTCTTTTCCTGGTTTTAAAGGCAGCATTACAGTAAAGTGATGTCATTTTCTGAACTTACCAAACTGTTGTAGCTGTTCTATTATTTGCCTTTACCCACTTAGTCATTATATCTACATTACTGATGATTATTTATCAGTTTAAAATCTCATTGTGTCAATATTTTGTGAAAGCACCAATAGTCAACACTACAATATCGTTGCAGTATCGATATCGAGGTATTTGGTCAAAAATATCGGAATATTTTATTTTCTCCATATTGCCCAGCCCTAGCTACTGCACAAGTGCCTGGCCGCTACGGAAACCAAAACTTGTTAAACTTGGATCCGATGATCAGATTCGAAACCAATAACCAATAAAATTCCAATCGTAATGGAATCGTAATTTTTCGTAAAAAGTGTTGTAGCTTTTGCGTTTGTGTGCCTACAGCCTACTGACTGAGCAGCTCTATACAAGGTGGGGATTTCCTGTAGTTTGTCAAAATGGTGGAACCCATTATTAGCATTGTTGTCCACCTTGGTCTTCTCCAATACTGTACTTCATGGAAATGCAGAAAGAATCCACCATATGTAAATGTCCACATTACCCAAGTTTCAGAAACCCATTTAGTCTCTTAGCTGTGGTGGTATCTTTCCATGCAGACCGGTTGGCCTGCAGGAGTATGCTTAGAGGGGTTAAGGGCTCTGGATAATTCTCTAGAGTGAAGAAACAACCGACCAATCAGAACTGTGTAAACAGGATTAAGAATGGGGATTTCATTTGATTACACACTGGAGCTTGTTACCAAGCTGCACCCATGGCATAATAATAATAGTGACAGTGTGGTGTGATGGTGTGAAATATAAAATAATCCTGAATTATTTTATCGCTCTGAAAAACTGTTCCCACAGTTCAACACAATTGAGTATTAACATAAGTTGTTTTGGTCAAATAATCTTTAATATTATATAATTGCAATTACATGTATACATGTAAGAAAAACATCACATACATTTACATTGCTACGTTTTAGTTGTTAAGCTCAGTGCGATCTGCGTGCACCAAGTGTTTTTAGCTCCAGTAGAAGAACTAATCTCTGTTTAAACTAACACGCCCAAACCTCATATCTCATCAACATTCTGGTATACTGGGCATAAAGAGGAGGCAGCGTGGAGACTCCGCCCTGCTGCTGGTAGTTGCCATGGTAACGTTAGTAGCTTTAGTCTCAGAGACCGAGACGTCGTGACCGATAAATCAGGAGGAGAAACGTTGGCGTCAGTGTCGGTGTTGCCAAAGGTCTCCGTTTGCGCCCATTGAGACTGAAACACAACCCCGCAGATTCCAAACTGCTCCAAACAGCTCTATTGTAGTCCAGCCTTCACATCAGAGACAAACGGGGGTCACTTATAACACACGTTATAATGCTCGCCTAGCTGTAGCCTTGCACGCCCTCATATTCTGCTTCTGACTAGCTAGTAGTCCTTACCTAGTTACTGTCAGGGCATGCCCTCATACTCTGCCTCTGACTGGCTAGTAGTCCTTACCTAGCTACTGTCAGGGCCATCCTCAAACTCTGCTTCTGACTGGCTAGTAGTCCTTAACCTAGGTCTGAGCATGTGCGACTCCCAACAAAGATGCAACAGAAGTGAGATGTCTTATTCTGTAGCTAAAACAGAGAGATCAACACACAGGGTGAAAAGAGGAGCTGCAGCAATGTGCAATTTAACAAAAATATGGTGTTTTTTGAAAATTAAACCACATAAACCTATTCTAGTACAACCTCTAAATACAATTATGAACCTGAAAATTTGCATAATATGAGCACTTTAAAAAGCATCCATTTCCTGATGGATGTTGTAAACTAGGATTGATGACATCAGCCCTGGCTGTAGACCTGGTTTGCAGCCCTTGCAGTGTGCCATAATTTCTCTATTTACAAACCATTACAAATAATAAAAGTCTTAATAGCAGATGTTTAATGTTTGTTCCAATATGTTCACCTTGAGATACTTGTTGCTCCCAGCTTTTAGTGAACCTGAAGGCCACTGCCATGGGCAGAGTGAGAGAGAGACTGACTCTGTAATAGTGCAAAATACACACACAGCCATTAAAAGCATTAAAGGGCCTGAGGCAAGGAGTGGACACTTTGAAATTCCTTTAAACGCATCATTTTAGCCAACAGAAAAGAACTTGCAATGCATTTGGCTGTGTTGTAATAGGAGATATTAACACATTTCTTTTTTCTGCATTATGAAGCCAGCTGGGTCACGTCAGGTTAGTTTGCAAATGATAAGTATTGTTTGACGAGGACTTGAAGCTGCTATAAGCCTGCGTGTAGTAGCAGGACAACATGAGTACAGGACAGGTCCAGCTGCTGTGTTGGGACTCTGCCGTGTGGAGACTCAACAATGAGAATCTTAATTAGAGCCTGACTGATATATCGGCGGGCCGATATTAGGCATTTTCCAAACTATCGGTATTTTTTTAATATTCATTCATCAGAATCATTTATAATGACAAATGACAAATTATTCTGATAATTGAATATTAAAAAAATGAAATAAAAACGGACGAAACACCCTTCAACATGGTATGAGTGTTGGCGTTGCATAGTTTGTCCACCAGAGGGCGCTCTACAACGTCCCTGTTGGCAATACTCTTTGATTTTTTTTTTGTTATTGTCTTTTTGTTTAAAGGAGTTTAAGTTTCATATCTTAAGTTAAGCATTTCTGGATACATTTTTATATATGTATTGGCCGATATATATCGGAATATCTGATTTTTAAATCATCAAATATTTGTATCGGTATCGGCCTTAAAAATCCTTTATCGGTCGGGCTCTAATCTAACCACTGCACAACTCACGCGCTCTGAACGCACTGAACACACTCATTTGTGTCTGGAGGATCAGCTGTGTTGTCTGTCGTTGGACGTACGATTGTTTTGACATAGCTTTGTTAGTTTTTTGAAGGTTGATTTCTTTTTTTGTTGTGATATACCTCAACTTAAAGTCCGTGGAGTTCATTGAAGGAAACAGAGGTTGCGTTTGAATTCATTTCGGCACATTACATGTCTGTTGTCATTTGTTCAAACTTGATTTTGTGGAGAAAACAAAGTGCATCTCAGTTTCTCAAAGAAGACACATAATGCAGTTTCCATTCACGTACTTTAAAGTTCCACATTAGTAAAGCTGGATCAAACAGCAGCATCCGATAAAATGTAGATCATTGCGCAAAAAGTTTTAACGCTCCCTGGGGGTGGTTTTTATTGTTTGTGGAAAAAAAAGTTGATGCTAATGGAATATGAAAACACCTTTTGCCAAAAAAGGACTGAATTAGTGAACATTTAACTCCCAGCACTGATCAGCTGTTTCCTGTCGGCGTCTTCCCAGATATTACCATAACGTGTCTCCGGACAGCATGAAACATGGCCAACACTAGCTGACATTAAAGAACCATTCAAAAATAATTCCTGAAGAACTCCCTCCATGTTTCTCCTGTAGAGAGTTAGATCATATAAATAAATGGACCACCAGATCCCGTGTCTCTGGACGGAGACCAGTGAAGGATATCAGAAGTCTCTTTCCCGGTGCTGGCTGAGCGTTACTGAGCAGCCTCCAACTGAGCTTGAAGACGTAGATGTGACGTGAGCAACGTGTCTGAAAGTGTGAAGTCTTCTGGTAGCTGTGCCGAGAGAAATCTCAATCATTCCCAATCTTACAGAGACGGAGAGCGTAGGTATATGTAAGGAGATAACATAGGCACGTGCTAATTATTGCTAACTAAAATGCTAGTTAACATTAGTAATTAAACCTAAACAGCTAATGTGAGTCGATACTGCCTGTGAGCTTCTCCTGTACTATACGGTAATTCCTCTACTGTGTGACAGTAAGTCTCGTGGTTATGACACAATCGTTAGCCTATTTTTATAAAAACGTCTGCTACGGAGCCATAACGTGAGGTACAAGGTAATGGAGCCTTCTATACATTGTCGTGTTTCTTTAGAAATAAACAACGGACAAATCTTTAAACTCTTCAGATGTAAAGTTATTTGCTGTCAAAGTGATGCCAAAATGAATGGCAGTCAATGGAATGCTAATGGCGGGTGAGTGCTTGTTAGCATCAAAATGGAGCCATCGGAGCTACACGTTGTGGAGAGAGGCTTACCCCCTTAGGTTAGATGGCCAAGGCCTGTTGTTTTGTT